>NC_141157.1:38790614-38945168 GCF_053477565.2 Lygodium microphyllum | reverse complement strand
CCTCGGTTGATCACCACAGCTCCACTATTGTTCTTCTATACCTCGAGGATTGGCCCCAAAATGCACCATGAATATAAAACACATTCAAAACAAAGTTCACTCTTTTGATAAATGATCCAGGAGATGATAGATAAACCTCACCAAATAACCCCTAGGGAACCAAATATCTAGTCATATGGCTTGGGATACCTCACACTCTCAACGTCGGGTCATCACTCATAAAAACAAGTGCTATGCATCTAGGATACGATACCATATGGTGCATCAATTAAAGTGTGAATATGACCATCATGCTCAAACAAATATTCATTGAAAATCAGCAATGTAAAAGTGCGAAGGCAATTCTTTTCATGATTTTTCTTCCACTATGCGAGTGCTTCGTTGCTTAGGGCTAGCACTGAGCTTCCTCCTGCTACTACTCCCTTTTAATGTTAAACAACCATGAACTCTATATGATATGCACCATGAAATATCATAATTTTTCGTACTTTAACCACTCAACAACCCCCCTACTCTCTACTATTTAAAATTGTGCATACATTGATATGTGTAAGGTGTGGTTTTTTATGTAGTTTTCTTTATTGAAAGTGATAAAAACTCACTATAACAAAGAGATAGGACTAAACTGATGCTAAACCTTATGCTTTAGCTCTATCATACGTCCGCACACATAAATCTTATTTTTTCTTATTTGTATGATGCAAAAAATCTAATTTTCTCTCTTTTTCTTTTTTTCTATTTATTTATAGAAAATTATGTGAAGACTAATTACTCTTATAGAAAATAATTTTCTTAGCATGTTTCATTCAATAGGAATGGCAAATGCACATCAAAAACCCAAAAATCACATATTTTTCCTTAAAGTACCTAGTCTTGGATTTTGTGTGTTTTGTATAAAATTATTTTATGACTAGATTTTTCATGATTCTTTCAACATGACCAATCAAACATAGGATTGGCAATCAAATCCAAGCATTACTAACCATTTCAAACAAGAATTCATCATAAAATGGTAAAATCTACCTTTTTCTCATAAAATCGCTCATTATGATGCACGTTTTTCGACGTTGAAGCCCTGCTGACGCTCTTCCATGGTGATCAACGATCCATCCAACTCCAATTCATATCTC
Organism: Lygodium microphyllum; assembly: GCF_053477565.2. Classification (NCBI taxonomy): domain Eukaryota; kingdom Viridiplantae; phylum Streptophyta; class Polypodiopsida; order Schizaeales; family Lygodiaceae; genus Lygodium; species Lygodium microphyllum. Next base: position 38,944,038 of record NC_141157.1, on the reverse strand, counting down.
TTTCCACTCCCACATCATCGTTTGATCAAAAACACCCATCTCATCCCATCCCCCTAACTTTTACATTGATCCATAAGAGCAGCCTATAAGAGGAGAGAGGAGAGAGAAAGACTGAAATCATATCTTCTTGTATAATGCATCAAATTTGATGATCTCTGTGGTGATGAAGGGTGAGAAAATGGTGGAGCTTACTACCCTGAGGATTCCTTGAATGTATTGATCACAAAAAAGATTTTTTAATCATGGAAGGAGGCACCGAAAAAAATGGCACTCCCCCCTCCTTCCCCCACATTTTGAAGAGATGTGTTGTTTCATTCATAAGCTTGTTTAAGCTTAAAATTTTACTTTTTTTTTTTAATGGTTCACTTTTTCTTGTTCACACTCTAATCGAAGTGGTTTTTTCACTTTTGAGGGACCAAATGCACTCGAATTTGAGATATATCTAGACGGCTGGCTTCATGACGTCAAAATCTATAAAGATAGCCACCATGATGCACATTTGACTTTCAAATCATATGGCTACTTCATAACATGAAATCTTGCAGGGATTAAATGGGGGGTCAAACAAACTCCAATCATGACGAATCGAGACTTGCATTGGGTTCCTAGCATCGAACTCCATCTAGAAAAACATCAACTCATGGATCTGTAAATTTTGCATCAAAATTTGGTCTTTTACAATCTCCCAGGCTCTTTTTCGCTTCAAAAATTGCCTCTAAAATTCATTCTCTAGCGACCACGGCATATGGCGACTCAACCCGTCGAATCCCATGAACTTATTTGCACAAATAACAACCATAGAAAGCATCGAACTACCCATTTTTTTTAAAAAAGCACAAGAACGGCTCTCACCCTACCCCATGACAAAAACCAAGGCATGAAGATCCACAAGGGATAAGGCCAGTATAATCTAATACAAATCCAAAGCAAGTCACTAACCAACTGCTCCAACATGGACTGGCTAAAAGAACCATCAAAGAGGTCATCGTAGTGGTGGCCTGAACTACCTACTTAACTAAGGACAACTGGACCAAGAAGTCCTATTAGGTGAAGACTCCTATAGCTTGGGCCATCTGATATTTCGTTTTAACACATTTTTCTTTCAAAGTTTCCATACTCAAGCATGTAAAAAGGAGGGAGCTGAGCGGAGAGTGACCCAAGGAGAACATTGCATTGGTCTTAAGTCCTAACTAGGCACCCAAGAACGTACCAAGCTCTCACAAGGTGACACTTAATCCTTTTCGTTTCGGCTCACTTTTTTTTTCACTCCAACCTTACTTATATTTTATTCTGGTTAGCTGCTACTACTAGAAAGACAAGGCATTAGGCTCGGGTCTCTAGCTAGCTCAGTCCCCAAGAACCTACCAAGCCTCCACAAGGCAATAATCAACTGATTTTAGGATTTGTCTTCTCTTTTTCTTTTCTAGATTAAGGGATAGAAGCCTTTTTACACACCTCTGTAATTTTATCTTTAGATACAATCAAAACTTTCTCTTCTTTTCTATTTTGGCAAGCTTCTCTAACTATCTCGCCCTAGCAAGGACTCCTAAAATAGTTGCCTACCATGCTAGGAAGGACAGGGCCACTAGGACTGCCTTCAAAAACAAGTCTTTAATGCCTGACAGGTAGACAACTGCTCAAACCTCCCCCAGATACACCTAACCAAACCCTAGGACTTCATACTTTGATTGGTGGTCCCCACAAACAAAAAGAAAATAACCCCCCATATACATGTATAACATTATTAGCTTAAGGGAAAAACCTCGAAAAAGGTGACAACACCACCTGGAATAGCCACAAGAAGCTCCCACACAACAAAGGCTCTCTCCAAGCACACTTCATCAAACATGTTTGATGCAATCACTAAAACAAAAAACCACTAAATGTGTCTGCACCAAACAAATGCATGGCCCTCTTGGCCTAAAGGAATATAATAATTCTCAACCAACATATTGGCCCTCTTGGCCTTATGAAATCAAACATTAGAACCCTACAGAATCGGCCCTCTTGGCCTTATGGAATAAAACACTTTATTACCATTCAATAGTGTACTATTGAAACAAACCCTTTGTCCTAACATAACCCTACTAAATCACAAACATGACCAAGGATAAGGGCTCCTCATGCCCTACACTAAGTGCATCACGTTATTACCTAATCTCCCTGCATAAATAGCAAGGGGAGTCCGACGAATATGACAATACACAATCCTATGCATCCATGATAAAGTAAGAAGGTGCTCACTCACTACCTGACTCATGACCCAAACTAACTATCGGCGGCGGAAATAGGACATGTCAGCAAACAAGAAGACCCCAAAGTAGTCTAGGGATAATGTTAGGAGCTAATTGTAAGAGCTCCCCTGGACCACAATTGAAAAGACATCTTCAAAGAAAGCATAGTTAGCCAGGGAATTTGGAAAGGGATTCCACTGTAAAGGAACCAACTAACAAATCTTCTTTGGCTTTTGCCTTCTTCTTTGGCAACTCCTTATCCTTCTTGGGGTCAGCTTTACCATCTATGGCCTTTAGAGGTCCGCCTTTCATATCGAGATTAAAGACTTGCATCCCCTTATCATCTTGTTTAGGATTTTCCTCAATAGGTTTTACCTTGTCTTTATCAACTTATTTACCTTTTTGACCTCTCGTTAATGACCCACAGATTAGAAGCTTCAATGCCATTGACACAAATAGCTTCTATAAGGTTGACTCTATTGAGATTCAAGCTCATAGGCCTACCTTAGTTGAATAAAGTTAAGTCATACTGACTTAACCATGGTTAGTACTAGGTCACTTGGTTTTGTATGTGTGTAGTACATACAGTTGACTTTTGAGACTGTGTTGATGGAATGGAATGAACTAAAGGGAGCATGTCTGGTACCCTGGTGCATGTGCCTTTGTCTCCATCTCTTTCTCTCTAAACTCTAATATGGTATCAGAGCTAACATATATGTCCAATAGGATCTCTAGGATTGATGAATCTGTTGGTAAAGAATACGGTTGGTCTTTGGCATTCGGCTCCATTGTGCTGTCGTTCCACTCTGGCGAGCTGGGAGAAAGTATCAGGATCAGTTCTTCTCACAAGTCCTCCTGAGAGGCATAGCAAGGGGTGCTTCGGGAGCCATGTGCAGCATTAAGACATAAGAGAAGGTTTTCCCGAGATGGAGGTGCAATGATAGCATACACTCAATGGGAAGACATGAGCAGAAGAGAGGCTACAAGAGAGGGAAGCTGCTTCAATCAATCAACCAATCAATCGAAGAAGCACCCACAGCCACAAGCCCACCAATAGAAGAGGAAGAAAGACGATGGGTTGAGTTGTGGATAATAGCACTTTTTAACATGGAAGTACACCCACTCTCTAGCAACAACTGGATGGTAAATCACCATGAGAGATGCATCAAGGTATGTAAGGACAAATGGGGTTCTATATGATGAAAATATGCTCTGTGTCATTTCAACGAATGTCACCCATACGACTACAACTATAGGTTATAAGCAACAATCTCGCATTGTATTTCCAGCCCATTGAATGGACTTGTGCTGAAGATCTGGACTCAAGCTCAGGCTACCAAATTATAATGCTCAGCACAATCAATCTTGGACCGCCCGTCAAAATCTTGTGATAGATTGATCGGAATAGCAGCCCTGGCTTCCCAAATGCATCTCCCTCTGTTGCAGGATGGGCTGACTTAGGAGCTCTTTGCCTGGACTACCTGTTGATTTTTTGTTGAGTGGAAACAAATATGCCTTCATCAGTGCTTACTTCTGTAGCATGTCATGAGCATACTGCTTCTGTAGTAGCCATATACCTTGATGCATAGATACTACCTCAATTCCAAGAAAATACTTCAGCTCATCAAGGTCTTTGACTTTGAATTCAACCTGTAAACATGATTTAATTTCAGCAATGCCCTCTTCATCATCTCCAGTGATGATAAGATCATCTACATAAACCACTAGAAACACATATCCATGATATGTCTTCTTCGTGAACAGACTGTGATCTGCATCACCCAATCTAAATCCATGTTGCTGTAAATAACTGCTAATCTGAGCATTCCATGCTCTAGGTGCCTATTTCAGTCCATATAAAACTTTTTAAGCTTACATACATGTGTAGGAAAGTCTGGGTGAACATAGCCTTCAGGCTGCTCCATATATACTTCCTCAACCAAATCACCGTTCAAGAAAGCATTCTTGACATCCATTTGCCATAATTTCTAGCCTTTGCATGCTACCAAAGCAATGACAATTCTGACTGTTGTCATTTTAGCCACCGAACTGAAAGTCTCCTCATAATCAAGGCCATATTACTATGCATATCCTTTTGCAACCAGCCTGGCCTTATAGTTCATATGGTGGAACATTCTCTTTTGATATAATGCAGAGTTCTCCACCATCCACTCCAATCTCTGTGAATGTGTAGGCGCAGCATAACTAACAACATTGCCTCCACCAACTAATGACATATCGTTTACTGAGGTCTCCGAATGTACAATTGATGGTAGCATAGGACTGATTTGTGCAACATTCTATCAAGATGCATGATAGTGCTCTGAGCAAAGATAGAGGCAAAATATTAAAGGGGAGGAACGTTTTTGGGAGGCAAGCTATTGGTGCTATCAACAGCTATTCAGCACAGAACTGACACAGGTCAAAAATGAGACAGACAGAGATTCGCAAGGACTTGATCAACTTGTTAATAGCATATAAATTGATAGTAATTCTGAGGAGGATAGTGTGGCCTGTTGGGCAAGAGGAGTAGGAATTGGCAATTTAAAGAAGAGGCAACTTGAGGTAGCACTCTAAATTGCAAAAGCAGCACACTATTTCTACACAAATAGATGACAAGTTTATGGGTTATTCAGTTGCACTTGTAAAGAGGTGCTAGGGCACAGATAAACAAATCCAAAGCAAGAAAGAATTGCAGTTTTTTCATGGCTCTTAGTGTGGCTACTACACATTCGAAATGTACATGTCATGTATGCTTGGCTGAACAGTGTTCAGTTTGGCACTTCAAATACGAGCACTTGCACTCTAAATTTGAGTCTGGCATTTGTTGCTTGTAAAAACTATCTCTACAACAATTTTTTGATCAGCAGGTGTATGCATGGTGAAATCAACAATTTGGAGTAAAGCACTCATGGTTATGTGATAACTCTGTGACAGAATATTATGGTGTCTCAGTGAGCAGTTGAAGGATTTTTTAGGGTGTATTTCCTGCATGTAATGGATCTTATACAGTCCTATAAGCTGAAATCTATGCAATTTTTAGAATTGAATGTCTTTGTGGAGTTCAGAGGTGCTGATTACAGATGTTGGTAGTATGGCACTAAATGGTCACTGAAGTATATTGTTTGCTGGCATTTTGAGAAATTGACTGGTTTTGCAAAGCTTAAGACTTTGAAATGGCAAACATAGGAGAGAAGGATACTATCACTCAGATAGTTGGTGAAAAGCTGGACTACAACAATTTCATTCTATGGAAATTCAAGATGTCTAATTTTTTAATTGGAAGAGGCTATTGGGACCTAGTCACAAGTCTTGAAGATGAGCCCAAGCTACTAGAGGATAGACCTCCAACACAGGATCAGTTAAAGGCACACGACGGGACTTGGTTGAAAAAGGCCAATAAGGTCTTGCATTGGTTGTCGTTATGTGTGTCAGACACAAAGGCTAAGCAAATTGCAAACTGTACTTCCCCAAAAGCTGCTTGGGACTTATTGATGAAGAATTATGGACATGTCACTCATGCAAGAAAGACACAACTGAAGCAAAAATTCAGCCACATATCCAGGAATGGAAGGTCTATTGAAGACTATGTTAGTGAGATAAGATCCCTTGCAGAATAACTAGGCTCAATTTGAGCTAAAGTTGATGATGATGATTTGGTGGCTACTACCCTCCATGGACTTGGACAAGAGTATAAGCAGTTTGATACTTCCATTTCAGTGCGTCAAGAGCATCCTGACTTTGATGAACTTGTGGCACTTCTATTTCATGAAGAAGTGAAACTTGTGGACTCAATACAAGTTCCAGTGGGTCTAAAAATAGCAGGGGCAGTGTCTTCTACTCCAATCAAAGGGGTAGAGGTGGAAGAGGAAGATCAAACTTTAGAGGAAGAGGTGCTAGAAATGCATATGCAGCCCGTGGACAGCAAGCTACTAGATGGCAAAATAGACAACCTCAAGCAAATAGAGGTGCCTCAAATGCTCGTGGAAGAGGAGGTTATCCACCTAGAGGAAGAGGCACTTGGCAACAGCCTCAAATGACTCATGGACAGCAATCAAATGCAAATAAGGATTGCCATTATTATGGCAAATATGGGCATATAGCTAAGGATTGCTACAAGAAGCAGAATGATCAAAAAGCAAGAGGGAGGCAACATGGTAATTATGCTTCTTCTAGTGGTATGCAGGAGGATGACAGTTTTTTGCTATGCAATATGTGAAGAAAGGGTTGCCTTCTACTCATGGGACATTAGTCTCAAGAGATGTGGTATTTGATGAGCTGAAATCATGGCATGAGAAGAAGATCACCTTGTTGAATGATGATGATGTGTGTCATGAGACTCATGTACATGCAGGTACAAATGAAAATGCAGAAATTTTTGGGCCTTCTAAAGATGTTATTTCATCAATTAGTCCTTGGACAAGTAGATTGAGGACTCCAGCATCTTTGTCCACTGACATGGGTATGTCAATGAGGGGGAGAAATGTGGATAAAGGCAAAGGCAAACTTAATGATGTTATAGGGCCACTCACTTGTGGTTCTGATTCATCTGGCACTAACAGCTTGGATAGTGAGTTTGGTATTCCATCAGTTGTGACTCTTGGTGTGAGACATAGATACATACCACCTCATGAGAGAGGAGAGTCTCATACTGCATCTCAGTTGAGGAGATCAGAATGAGTCAGGAAGCCTGTGGATAGGCTTTGATGTTGTGACTCTTGGTGTGAGACATAGATACATACCACCTCATGAGAGAGGAGAGTCTCATACTGCATCTCAGTTGAGGAGATTAGAATGAGTCAGGAAGCCTGTGGATAGGCTTACATATAGTGGTTATATAGTGAGGCACTATGCATATATGGCAAAATTCACTAGCTTCAAGGAACCCACAAAGTTTTCTAAAGCTATCTTGGATGATCATTTGTGCAAGGCAATGGATGAGGAATATTCAGCATTGGCTGAAAATGACACTTGGGATTTGGTTGATTTGCCTGAAGGAAAAATGGCTATTGGTTGCAAATGGGTATACAAAGTGAAGTGCAAATCAGATGGCACATTGGAAAGATACAAGGCAAGATTTGTGGCAAAAGGGTATGCACAACAATATGGTCTTGATTATAAGAAAACATTCAGCCATGTTGCTAAAATGGCAACCGTGAGGACGGTGATTGCTTTGGCAGTATCTAAAGGATGGAGTATGTATCAGATGGATGTGAAGAATCATTTTCTCAATGGTGATTTGGTTGAGGAAGTATGCATGGATCAGCCTGAGGGCTATGTACATCTAGATTTTCTACACGTGTGTGTAGATTGAAGAAAGCATTATATGGGCTGAAGCAAGCACCTAGAGCTTGGAATGCTAAGATAAGTGCATGCCTATAGAAGCTTGGTTTCACTATGGGCAAGGCTGATCATAGCCTATTCACAAAGAAGACAAGGGCTGGTTATGTGATATTAGTCATCTATGTGGATGACTTGATCATTACAGGTGATGATGTCACGAGAATTGGAGAGATCAAGGAAATGTTACATGTTGAATTTCAGGTCAAAGATTTGGGTGAATTGAAATATTTCCTTGGGATTGAGGTTGTCTCTACACCTCATGGTACTTGGTTGTTGCAAAAATAGTATGCCCAAGACATATTGACCAAGTATGGTATGTTGGATTGCAAAGCATTGAGCACTCCATTGGAACAAAATGTTAATCTACTTGCAGATGTTGGATATGAGATTGAGAATGTCACTATGTATAGACAAATGGTGGGTAGCCTGATTTACCTTACCATCACTGGACCATATCTTAGCTATTCATTTGGATTGATTAGCCAATTCATGCAAAAGCCTATGAAACCGCACTTGGATGCAGTGAGGAGGATCTTGAGGTATGTGAAGGCTACATCAGATTATGGTTTATTCTATGAGCATGGTAAGCCTCTGGAGCTTACAAGATATACAGATGCTGACTAGGCTGGAAGTACCTATGATAGGAGATCTACTAGTGGGTATGCATTTTCCCTTGATGGTAGTATGGTCAGCTGGAGTAGTAAGAAGCAACCTACAGTTGCACTCTCTAGTACTAAGGCAAAGTATAGAGGTGCTGCATTAACTACATGTGAGGTAGCATGGCTCATGAAGCTTCTTGATGATTTGGGCATGCAGGAAGTCAGGCATATCACACTCTATTGTGACAACATGAGTAGTGTGCTCCTAGCTAGTAATCATGTCTATTATGCCAGGACTAAGCACATCGAGGTACACTATCACTTTATCATAGAAAACGTGATTGCAGGTGACATTGATTTGGTCCATGTGAGGACAGAAGACCAAGTTGCATATATCTTTACCAAGTCATTGGGTAAAGATAAGTTTGTGCATTTCAGAGAACTACTTGGAGTGAAGTACCCCACTTGAGCTTGAGGGGGAGTGTTGAGATTCAAGCTCATAGGTCTACCTTAGTTGAATAAAGCTAAGTCATATTGACTTAACCATGGTTAGTACTAGGTCACTTGGTTTTGTATGTGTGTAGTACATACAGTCTCCTGACACTTGAGACTGTGTTGATGGAATGGAATGAACTGAAGGGAGCATGTCTGGTACCCTAGTACCTGTGCCTTTGTCTCCATCTCTTTCTCTCTGAACTCTAATAGACTCTACTACCACTAGGCAGCTCCTCTACCATAGCTTTCCCTCTTTGCAATATTTGTTTCGGTCCTTCATCTTGTTGGAGATTATTTCCTTGTGCTCGATGATTAATCAGATCTGGTTGTTTACTTCCTTGCTGGAGAGAACTAATCTTGTTCCAACAAGTACTAGCTAAATGGTCAAACTTTCCACATATGTTACACTTAACATTTGGAAAATTCCTAGGGAAATGTTGGTCGCTACACCACTTACAACTAAATCTTGAGGGGGTACCCTCTTCAGGGCATCAACTCCCTATCAAATTTTGCTACTTCTCAAGGAAATTGACATCAATATCTATTTGCCTATATTTCTCACTAATCATATCAGTATAGTGCTTCATCATATCTTTAACTTTGCCAAGGACATTCGAGGCACTTGACTCATAGGTGCGATCGTCTACCTGTCATTTCGTTGGTCTTACTACTTGATTAGGAATTGGCTGTTGATTTCCTGGAACAACAGTAGGATTTATAATTTGGATTCCAACATTTGGTGGAGCCATCTGACTAGCCATAGGCATGGTCACATTGGGAGGAGCTCGCAATATAGTCACATTTTGCAGAATGCTTCCTCTCCCATTAGGAGGACTCATGGGTATCCATTGACCACCATTCGTCAATGCTAAAGTATTTTCAACACCTAAACTAGGATTCCAGTTTTCCTTAGAGGTATAATCCGCTTGCAATCGTGATTCTACCTCCTTTGCTCTTGTAATAGTTGTATCTATGTCGGCAAGAGTAACACCGTCAACTACACCTAGATGTTAAAGTCTAGCCCATTCAAAAAGTATTGCAACTGAGCAGTAGGTGAAATAGGAATATAGGTTTGAACCTTACAAAATACTTCCTTTAATTTCTTAGCATACCCACAAATATTTTTGTGAGGTGCTTGAAATGTTACATTGAGGACACGTAACCAATACTAACCTCCCCTTTCAGGGGAAAACTCTCTTCAAAAGGCCGCAAAGAAAAAGTCAATCATGGTTATAGTTTTCCAGCTAGGATGTGATACCATACTATAGCTCATCCTTTCAAATTCATATTAAAGGACATCATCAAGTGTCCTTCATCTTGAATTCGACAGTTAAAAATTAACTTTTGGAATTCATTAATATGAAAATTTGCATCTTCATGTGCTAACCCACTAAAAATGGATAGAGGAAACCCTAAGGCTGGCAAGTCTGGCACCCCTAACGGGATTACAATGGGTTGTGCCATGGTGATAACCGAATTCATTAATAGAGTTTGAATGATCGAAACTATCACTCCACTTGAAGTGGAGACTGATTGGAAGAGAAAAATGCTAGAACTCCCTCCTCCTGACATGCTATGCATAGGATTAGGGTTGCTAAGACCCCACCCTTGTAGAGATATTGGACCACTGCTTTGTGGAGAATATCTTCTAATAATTTCATCATGTCGTCTAGCCCATTCAACTCTTTCTTCCTTCTGAAGCTTGGTTTGATGGTCTTTTGAATCTATCTCACTGCCTTTTGGCATACATTGATAAATTGGTCCCTATTGATCAAGATTTGGAATGGCCACTTATTAGTGGCTCCCAGCAAATGCACCAGCTGTCGGGACCTAAAACGGACCCAACACTGGCTCTAAGGCACTAGCCATGCCTCTATCACTCACCTAAAACCACCCCACAACTCCCTTTTAATTTTAAACAACCGCGAACTCTATATGATATGCACCATGAAATATCAGAAGTTAACGTACTTCAACCACTCAACAACTCCCTACTCCCTACTGTTTAAAATTGTGCATACGTTGATAGGTGTAAGACATGGTTTTTTATGTATTTTTCCTTATTGAAAGTGATGAAAACTCACTCTAACAAAGAGATAGGACTGAATGAGGCTAGACCTCATGCTTCATCTCTATCATACGTCCACACACATAAATTTCTTATTTTTATAACGTAAAAATTTTAATTTTTTCATGTTTCTTTTTTTTCTTATTTATTTATAGAAAATTACATATAACTACTAGTTTTTAGGTGTAGACTGATTACTTATAGAAAATAATTTTCGTAGCATGTTTCATTCCATAAGAATAGCAAATGCACACCAAAAATCCAAAAATCGCATATTTTTCCTTAAACCGCCTAGTTTGGGATTTTGTGTGTTTTGCATAAAATTATTACACAACTAATTTTTTCATGATTCTTTCAACACGATTGATCAAACAAAGGATTGGCAATCAAATCCAAGCATTACTAACCATTTTGAACAAGAATTCATCATAAAACGGTAAAATCTACTTTTTTCTCATAAAATTGTTCATTGTGACGCGCGTTTTTTGGCATTGGAGGCCCATTGACACTCTTCCATGGTCGGCAATGATCCGTCCAACTCTAATTCACGTCTCTTTCGACTCCCACATTATCGTTTGACCAAAAATGCCCATCTCAGCCCATCCCCCTCTTTTTTACATTGATCCATAAGAGTAGCCCACAATAGGAGAGAGGAGAGAGAAATACTGAAATCAGATCTTCTTGTAGAATGCATCAAATTCAATGTTCTCTATGATGATGAAGGGTGAGAAAATGGTGGAGCTTACTGCCATGAGGATTCGTTGAATAATTGTTAATCACAAAAATGATTTTTTTATCATGGGAGGCACTGAAAAAAGCATCCCCCCCCATATTTTGAAGAGATGTGTTGTTTCATTCATAAGCTTGTTTAAGCTTAAACTTTTACTTTTTTTAAAACCGATTCACTTTTCCTTGTTCACACTACGACCAAAGTGATTTTTTCACTTTGAGGGACCAAACACACTCGAATTTGAGATCCATCTAGATGATTGGCTTTATGATATTGAAGTCTATAAATCTGGCCACTGTGATGCACTTTCTACCTTTTGGATCATGTAGCTGCTTCATAACGCGAAACCTTATCGGGATTAAATGGGGGGTCAAATGAACTATGATCGATGAATTGAGACTTGCATTGGGTTCCTAGCATCGAACTCCATCTAGGAAAACTCTAGCTCATTGATTCGCAACTGTTTCATTTTGCATGAAAATTTGGTCTCTTACGGCCTCCTTGGCTCTTTTTCGCTTCAAATTTTGCCTCTAAAATCCGCTCTCAAGAGATTTACCTTGTGGGTGTTTGACATTGGATATGGATGTCAATTTTTAAGGACTCTTTACAACATATCATATGTTGCTTATACCATTTCAACAAGGTTCAAGGACATGCGCAATTTGCATCCTTACACATCAAAAGTCAAAAAGATAGCTTTTGCGGTGGATGAAAGACAAGGTTCCTATGGAGTCACTACCTCTAGTAGTGCCAAAAACATGTATACATCTACCAACCTCGGAGAATGAGGATAATGGAATGCTAGCAAAGAAGGTAAAACAATCCTCTTCTAGCCCACGTAAGGAGGAATAAAAGCTTATCTTATCTGCTCTTTGAGCTCCATTTCCGGCCTTGCCTCTCCCTAAAGGCCAACCATTGTAAAAACTTCTCCTTCACACATGAATTATTATAAGCTTCTTGTCTCAGCATGTCCATTTTTTTTAATTATACTCTCTTTTTATACCAAATTGCTCTATAAAGCCATTGGAAAACTTCCAGTAGTGGAGTTTCTTTTCCAAAATTGCCATGGAAACCCAAAAACCTTCTAGCCTTAACTCCACCTACTAAGGGTTTCCTAGGAAATTGTTCTCATTTTTGGATCTCTAAGGATCTACTTCCCTCACAACATTACCCTTGTGGAGACCAATGTCTGACAAAATCATCTCAATAGCCCTAATAGCATCATCCTTGGCCTTTTGAGATTTCAATTTTCATGCAAATCCAATGTAGATGTGCACAATCTTCTCTACTATTCTACATAAAACATGCAATGTACACATGTGGACATCTGATAAAGGTATATCTAGAAGTTCTTAAAAGTTTAGATCTTTAGTGTGTCTATCAGGTGCCTTATCCCAACTAACAGCATTGCACTCCTTGGTTATGGCCATATAGTAAATGCAAAGACTCTTAGAAGTTGCATGTCTTGATACATTATACATACATTTTAGTGTCTTTAAATTTTGTGCCATGCGACACTCCTTTATATTGTCCAAATCCTCCAAGACTTAGTTTCTCCCTGCTTGTTAAGCACCGATCACCTCAAGTATAGAAGCTCATTGAAACACCCAGTGCAACATGTCAAAATCTTTTGTGTCAACCTGAAATGCTCCCAACCACCAAATTTCTTGCTCTTATTGCATACTGAAGTGTATTGAGCCCTCTGTGCCTTCATCACCCTCACTACCTAATTGAAGAACCCTATTCATTAGGGTAATAGAAACTCTCTTCATTTTCTTATCCTTTATAATCTCAGTTTCATTAGACAAGACCTTTGCAAGAACTCTTCAATGCATTGCTCCTTGGCCTTCCTAAACCTCTTCTCGACTAATACATTGCATGTAGCTTTGGGAGGAAGGATGTTACTATAGGCTTGTGATGCTCCCTCCACATTCCCCATTGCTTTGTTTGGATGAAGAATGGTCCTATCAATCATAGCAAAAATGATGACACACATAATATGAGCATGGATTCATGATGCATCCATAGAATGCTCCCCAAAGAGAATGGAGGGGTGCTTCTTATCGTAGGATCCATAGGATATAATCTACCATTAGTCCATAAATAGATGTTCTTTCTGTCCTCTCATCTCATTGCTTCCAATGCACTCGATATGTGATCAAACACCTTGTTTCTTTTGTGAACACATGCATCATCTAGATCAATACGAAGATGGTATGGATGTTTACATTATCCATGCTTGTAATCAAGTCACCAAGAGGTGATCCAAGACTGCAATGAAGTGATTTTGGGGGATAAGAAGTGATCAAGCTTGCAATGGAAGTGGTTTATAGTCTCCCAAAACAAAAAAGTGAAACGAAGAGGGAATATTTTGAGAGATTCATTAACTCCTAAAGGAAAGCAATGAGACATTAAAGGTGACAAGTGCATGTGATGCCTTCAAGGTTCATCTCATCAATGAATGACAGATAATGAAAGTATCAAGGTAAAAATATTTATAGAAAACATTATTAGAAAAAAAATCCCCCAAGATTGTGAATTTTTTTCTAATAATATTTTCTATAAATATTTTTTATAAACTATATCACGCTTTCTCTCTTCTGTTTCTTATAGGGCCAAAAAGTGACCTCAAATCTCTCCTATTGATTCTTGGCCACACCACATAACAACAATTCATGGCCATGGAAGTGGAACTTGATGAGGTATAGAACATGTTGTTGAATGTAGGGACAATAAGAACATCTAAGGATAACTTGATAGATATCATTCAACATAGGCTTGTCCACATACAAATCTACCCACCATAGGAGCATGCATGACCCAACCACTATCCAGTAGAATAGGTAATGTCTCCGCTCAATGAGACTAAGAAAGGTTTCCATGATAGACAAGAAGCTCAACAACCACTAGGCTGAGGATAATACTTGTAGCTACTTGGAAAAAATCATGAAAGTATGTGAGAATGATGATCTCAATGCTATTGCAAAGCAAGTGCAAGCCCTTGGGTTGAGCCTAGGTGAGAAAGAAAGAATTAGGGATGCAAGCCTTGAGACCACTAGGTTGTCATTGTTGGGATGCTAGGCTAAATTCACAATAGTTGGGATATTGGGCACTTCTATTATTTGAAAACATCACAACTCACCTTGATAAACACTTTCTCGCCTTGTCTTCTCAATACTATATGCTAACTACCCATGCATCCTTCTCTCTACCCTTAGAAAGTAAGAATACAAGTCTAGTTTCGAGGTCTAGTGAACTTACTTATCTTACCTTCCCTCATTGTAGCCCAAAACCTTGAAGGCATAAAGATGGTTCCATGATCTAAGCACTGTAATCTAATGTCTTTGCTCCTTTGCATCTACTACTAAGTACACCAATGTTGAGAGAAGAAGATAGAGAAGCGGAAGGGGAAGAAGAAGATGGATAAGAGCTTCATCTCACCAAATTTCTCACCCACACACAGCCACACTTCTCACATCTAACCTCAAACTCAAACCCCCTACCATGAATGGGAAGAAGAAGAAAACACAAAGAAGATGAAGAGCTTTACTATCCAAGCTCCTTACTCAACATTAACTTTCATACACACACTCTCCCCCTCCCTCTCAACAATGGTGACATAAACTTTTTCTCTCTCTTCACCTCATTCCAAACAAGAGATGATACAATAGCTCAAGCTTCCGCACCATAAATCCACTAAATGGATGATTATAACCAAGGCCTTCTCTATCCGTACATAGACCAAAATTAGGGTGTTCGGGTTAGGGTTAGGCCCCTTGTAAATTAGAGTTATGGTTTGCATCCCATTTTGAATTTTAGGATACCCACCACTTTTTGGAAAAACCCATCCACTTTTGTACGCTTTTGGCTAGATCCTTCCTTATTGCATGCTTTTTCCTTAGCATAATTTGACCTAGAAAAGACTATTCTAATCACATTTTCATGGGTGCAACCCACACAACGATTTTGTGTGTATCAAATACCATTGCGGAAAATAGTGCAATGTATATAGGTGTAAGGCTAGTTCTCACAAAATTATACATCAATAAATGTAGTGTGTCTATGAAGTAAATAAGCATCAAAAAGTATACACGTTGTCAAGCATTTTTCTGAAAACTGAAATCCCCTAGTCAAACTGTAGTTAGGTTTGATTTTTGCTAGCTTAGTTGTTTGCATAATAGTTTGTTTTGTTATTTTGTAATTAGATTTCTTGTGTTTGACTAGCATAGGATTTGCTTCTGTCATTTTGTTTGATTTGTTGAATGTGAAACTTGATAGCCTGGGTCGAGCTTGGTATTTTTTTGGACAGGATAAAGTTGGAGTTTGCTATTAGCTACCAAACATTGAGGAGTTAGGTAAGTTTTCTTGTTGCGACTAATGCACATCACAGGGATTAAGGGTTCATGAGCACTTCACATTGCACTTGTTGATGCACTGCACTCGGGGGTTGTCTCCTGTTCTTATCAAATACTTCCATGCCATGGGTTGGGATTATGCACATTTTGCACCATCATTGAGCACTAGCACGGCATGAGTTCCCCTGCAACTATATGCAGTAAATCTTAGATGCATACGCACATGAGAGAGCACCTGTCATTGAGCACGCACATTTCTTGCACACACCATTTGGGATGTTCATCACAAAATTAGGAACCTCTGATTGAGAGTGTAAGGTGGTTGGGAGAGTTCGAGGGTCGTGAAGGACGCCATCAATTGTGAGAAGGGTTGTTCATATTTGGTCAACATCTTGAGGACCACCATTTCCTAGAGTGATCGTGAGATTTTGGATGGGTGGAGCGGAGTATGTCATATCTTTTCTATGAGAGCTAAGAGGTGAGGATAAGGAATTTTAAATTAATAATGAATTATGTTTGCATCTTGCATGACGCACTAGCACATTTAGATAGGCTAGGCACAATTCTTCCAGTGCATCCATATTTTTTGTGTGAGCATTATTTGATTGGTTGCATATCATGAATCCAACATTGCATATTTTTTCAAATTATGAATGACTGGGCACGGAATTCATTTCAAAAAACCATATCCCTGCTAGGGCACACTGCATAAAAAAACAGGTTAATATCCAAAGAATATTCATTTTGAAGACTCGAGGATCAAAGGAAAAGGACGTACGTTTTACATCATCAGCGAGTATTTCTTGAAGAAAAGAGGACATGTGTAGTGGAAGTGTGTGCAATTACAAGAACAATAGGCCAAGGAAGGGGAATAAGCCGTCCAAGTTAAAAGATGGAGAAAAATGATGCAATTTACAAATATCGGTATTTTTTGCTCATTTTTTATCGAATTTCGTAATTCTGCCCGCGCGGGCTTATCGACCAAATGCGTTTCAATCGTTTTGAGTACCCAAACGACTGTATTCGGAGTTCAAATGACGAAGTTATGATCCAAACAAGTTACAAACAGGCATAAAGCAGAAAAGACGAAAATAGTGAAAAGAAGTAGAAAAGCAAAAGCCAAAAGCTAAAATCAAAAAGCCTAATGTGTGTGAGTGTGGATAGAAAACTATATAAGGAGAGGAGATTGGAGGATTAAGGGCCTTCCCCCTCATGTACAATTGTATTTTGTGAGAGAGGAGAGAGGAGGGTCGCATGCTAGAGTGAGCTCTTGTCATGCTAATTTGAAAGTTGGAGTTTTTGGATGTCAAAGCGCGCCGAGCATCGGCTCAAGGTTGTTAAGGTACGAGAATATATTTCTCTTGGTTTGTTTTTGAATTATTGGTATTTCCATTGTGTGGTTGTGTGATGCTCTATCCGCATACGGGTTTTAAATTTTCTGTGAGCTATAAGAGGCATTGTTTTTAGTCTTGTTTTGTGGTGTTTTATCGAATATCTGAATTTTTCAAATTGAGTTGTGCGTTCAACAAAGTCAATTACCCCAACCGGCACTCCTTAACGTCTCGTTATCGGGTTGTGAGTGAGGCTTGCTCTCGATCACCGCTTGCGTAACAACGTTTTTTTAAAGTCCCCAAAAAATAAATATCACGCTTACTTTGACCATTTGGATTCTAATTCAAAAGGTTGAAGAAATTGATAACAACTTTACCACTTTTAACTATCATACCTTTATTTACTTTGATCCTGTGATTGTATCTCCCTCCACAAAATGTAGCAAGGTTTTGAAACATCACAATAAAATTTGTTTTGCACAATGCACTACAAGGCTCCTTGGCCTTTTATTTCTCACACATATACCAATGCAAAATGGGATATATTGGTGCACCATAAATTGTGCACAATGGTATACTCCCTCTGTACCAAAGAGTTGACAATCTATTGTAGGCATAAGCTTGGATTCTTTCAGATTTTCCTCAGTGAGTGATGCTTAGGAGTTGAATGACTACATACTCTTTCATCAAAATGAGTGACTTTTGTGGCTAAGAGATCTTCAATGTGACATCAACAATGAAATGAACTTCAATAATTAACATTCTCTATCTATTGGGGCCGCCAATGTAGTGTTTCCATTTTACGATGTGGCTAACAAGGGTTGTTCAATCAAATCACTTATTGATACCAAAATTAATGAATCTATGCTCCACAACGGAATGGTTAATGTGATGGGTGTGTTTAGTGATTTTGGTATTGACCTCCTTTTGGGAAGGTACAATTTGATTCTCAGGATGTTCATAGCAAATTGGTCTCTTCCATTATGGCCTAGCAACTTGTATGATGTATTTAGGGAAACCAATAGTTTCTACAATCTCCAACAACAACCTATCAAGCCAAGTGTTCTATCCTTTTCTTCCTAATAGAAAAGTCCCTTAATTTTTCAATTGACTAAGAGTGATTCAAGTCTTAAGTATGTGAACATCCAATCTAATTTCTAATCTCCTTCTAACCATCCCTGGTTATGTTTTCCCTTTGTGATAACCCACATTTTAAGTGTAGAGATGAATTCATTATCTTACGCATGTAATTTCAATTTTCATAAATCCATGGTCTAATCCATACAAGTGACTTGATATTTTGTTCTTCTAGTTTAGTTCAGGTCAAAGAATCACTATCCATTTTAGGGAAGTGCCACTGGTCCAACCAATTAGTTGTTACTTGGCTATATGAATTAAACATGCATTCAATGTCTTTTTGATTTCAGATATCCTTTTGGCATTGCCCCCTTACCTATGACACTCCTCAATTTATTTTTTCTTTCTACAACATCTTCAATCAATTTTCTAATCATCTAATATTAAACTTCTCTATTTTTACTATTATTCCATACAAACACCCTAATCTCAATTCTAGTTTGAGGTTTGAGCCAATAGTCTTTCTCCTCCCTTTGAATTAGAAACTTTCCCTTTTTACACTATGTAGATCATACATTTTCTCTTTTGACACTATGTAGATCAAACTTTTGGATTTTATGTTAGTAACTTTGATTTTTTTTTTTCTTGTTCTTTGTCGATACTAGGTTCATTTTGCACTTCTCAAGTCCCCATTACATGTGGCTCCTTTCATAACCTTGTCTATCTCAAGGATCAACATACTTTTCTCTTTATCACTTTTTAATCCGAGCATTGGTTTGCATTATATATTTTTTCACCAATTATGCCTTTCACTTGCAAAAGCCCCTTGCAACATGCATTCATATGTGGTTTTCAAAGCTTCAATTTTCTTGTTTACACCTCTGTGTGTAGATTATCTAACCTTTATCTCATGCTTATGATCATGTTTTATCTCCCTTGAGTGATTGCAAAATTTTTTACTTTGATTTATTCATTAAGTTACTTAAAACACAAACCCTTTTTGTCTTTTTTCTCTCCCCTCCCCCTTAAACAAGGTGATGTAATCACAATGGCCTACCAAACATAATTGGATGTGGTTTGAAAGGGACACATTTCAAGGAAAGATGAGTGCAACAATCAAACCAACCACAAACATGAATATACATTAGTAGTGAATTAGTGCGACTAGATTCTCAATGAGCCTTGATGTATAACATAAGCAAAGATTCTAGTGTAGGAGAATGTAACAAAGAAATCCCTCTAGTGCTTGAACATGTAACAAAAGCAAGATCTCTACACCTATAAGTATGGCATGGCACCCATATGTCAAATATCAAAGTTGCATTAGTAAATTGTCTATGCATATTAGGATAAATGATAGGTTTTACATTTTCCATTTTAGTGTGCATTGAAATAGGTTCAAAAGATATGGAAACATAGATTGCACCCTAGATCAAGGTTAAAATGTGTGAATATCATTGGAAAATAACAATTGGGTTTGTAAGGTGCACTACTATTGTGAAAGAATAAGAGGCTACTTGTAAGAAAGTAAAATATAAGGTAAACCCTATACTTTGCAAGAACCCCAAGTGTTATCTAAGCCTAGCTTTAGCAAGTTCTACATAAATTTAGAAGTCACCAATCAATGAAAGATATATAGATGAATCAAATGTTATAAATTGCTTAGTCTAATAAGATTTAATAAAGAACAACCAAAGAAAGGCAAGGATAGATGAAATAAAAAATTGTGATTCAATGTCTTTGTTTTTATGACCCTTGTTTACAATATGGTAAGCTTCATTTACAAGAATGTGTTTTCATGGGCATCCTTTATCGAGTTCATTGGGTGAGATGATTTGCAATGACTTATATATATGTCAAGTGGGACTAAATAATTTAAAATAATTATGTAAAGATTGTCAATTAAAAAAATTATTCATACTCATTTTGTTATCATCAAAGTAGGTAAAGGGGCCAACCAAATGAGTCCCCCCCCCCCAAAAACCCAAAAGCAAAACTCACCACACCCCAATTGAGTGACACTTTTATATGAAACATGCATCTATTTTAGCTATTTAAAGTTACAATTCAAATTATTATGTAGAATTTTAATATGAGCCAGACAATTGAGTCATGTGCAATTTCTTGTATTTTGGACTTTGCAGAACCTTAAAATAGTATATCCTTAAGTGTCACTCTATTAGCCTCTTATTGTGTGTCTCTTTGTGAACACTTTATTTATAACCAAGCCTACTTTATAAAAATATGAAAAAACCCCAAAAAAAATTATTCAAGTACTATATGATATATAGTTTGGCTGTCAATTTTTTTAAAAGTAACTCACTTGAGGAAAAAAGATATAATAAGAGATTGTTAAATGATACTCTATTGACCCCTTTATCCTGCTCAACTCTTGACTGAAAGTTTATAAATGTGAATGCAATGTGTCTTATTAAAGTATGTGAATGAAAGAGGTGAGATGGTTAAACATAAAACAAAAAAGTGGTAAAACGGCAAAGCAGGAGCTGGACTTGGATAGTCTTTTGCAGTGTGACCTTCTCCTTTGCATTGATTGCATAAGGGCTTGTAGTCCATAGACTTTCTAGGGTTTGGACAATTTGGTGAGATATGACTCTTTTCTCCACATCTATAACACTCCACCTATGATCTCTGGCCACCTTGTCCTCTGTAAGTTTGACATGGAAACCTCCTCTGGCCAAAATTAGGACCAAAGTCCCTAGGCTTTGGTCCAATGCCTTGCTTTGTCATTTTGGATTCCAACAATTTGAATCTTGCTTCCTCTTCTTTCTTTCTTCTTTCATGCATCTCCTTCAGAGAGAAAATATCCTCTGTATGGTTTTTCCTCAAACAATATAAACAAAAGGCTGGTTGGTTTTCGGGTACATTCAGTGGCTAAATGTCCCACTTGATGGCACTTTCCACACCATGTACTAGACCGCATCACATCTCTTCCATCTCCTCGCAGGAGTGGATATATTGGCAGTATTTACCTTCAGCCTCTATAGCTATTCTGTAATCACATCCATAAGCTCCTTCTTGATGCTTGTGACTAAATTGGATAGGTAGTCCTTCAGATTTTCACCTCCTGGAGTACTTGTAGTAGGGTTTTGGAAAGCTTCTGTGATCACCACATAAACTAGTTGAGTTGATCCGCAGGGTCCTCAGTTCTGGTTCTGATTCAAAGCTCCTATTGAAACTTGAAAAGAGAGGGGGAGATATGCAAAGCAGAGAGTGGACGTCATGGGATATGGAGGCTCAACCATTTTCCATGTTCATCTTCTTCTTTCTTCATTCTTCCATTCTCAAAGTCTTTTACAAGTGGTATCCTCAAAAAGTGATAGATACCCTCAACTTAAGGATACTTTACATATGCTTCTACTTTAGATACATACAACCATAGAATACGACTTAGGATATGTCATATTTATCAACACTCCCCCTCAAGCTCAAAATGAGCTTCCACACACAAGACTCCGAGTGCACTCTTGAAGTACTCAAATTTATCTTTACCTAATGCTTTGATAAAGATATCAGCAACTTGTTCATTTGTTTTCACATGGACCAAGTCAATCTCTCCATCAATGGCTTTTTCTCTAATGAAGTGATAGTGCACTTTTATGTGTTTTGTCCTTGCATGGTAGACTGGGTTCTTTGCCGAGTTCTTTGCCAACATAATGCTGCTAACATTGTCACAATACATAATGACTCCACCATCAATCTCTATCCCCATGTCATAAAAGATCAATCTTAGCCATGTCTGCTTACATGCTACCAATGCAATACCTCTATACTATGCTTCAGTGCTTGATAGAGCAACTATAGGTTGCTTCTTACTGCTCCAACTTACCATGCTTGAACCAAATGAGAATGCATAGCCACTAGTAGATCTTCTATCCATAGAGCTGCCTGCCCAGTCTGCATTTGAGTATCCAAACAATGTAGGCTTGATTCCTTTTTCATAAACAAGCCATAGCCAATTGTCTTCTTCACATACCTAAGAACTCTTCTCACTACATCCAAATGTGATTTGCATGGTTTCTACATAAACTGACTTATCAATCCAACAGCATAACTCAAGTCTGGTCTTGTAATGGTCAAGTAGATAAGACTACCAACCATCTTTCTGAACATAGTGACATCCTCAACATAAGATCCATCATCCATCAACTTAACATTTTGATCCAATGGTGTATCAACCGGTTTGCATCCTGTCATGCCATATTTTTCCAACATCTCCAATGCATATTGCCTTTGTATCAGCCATATACCATGAGGGGTGTCAATAACCTCAATATCCAAGAAGTATCTCAACAAACCAAGGTCCTTTATATCAAACTCTTTATGCAATCCATGCTTGACTTCAGTAATCTCCTTCTCAAGTATACCTGTAATAATGAGACCATTAACATAGATGACAACAACAACCATACCATCTTTTGTATCCCTCACATAAAGTGAATAATCAGCTTTGCTCTGTTGAAATCCCATACTGCATAAGAATTTGTTGATTCTATCACACTATGCTCTTGGTGCTTGCTTCAATCCATATAAAGCCTTCTTCAACTTGCATACATAATGCGGGTATTTTGGATCTACATAGCCCTCTGGCTTATCCATGTACACTTCCTCTTCTAAGTTTCCATTCAAAAATGCATTTTTCACATACATTTGATAAAGTTTTCAACCATAGATAGAAGCCAAGGCAATTACCGATCTCACTATCATCATTTTATCTACTGGACTGAATGTTTCTTCATAGTTGTTGAGAGTGGAAAAAGACTGAATTTTTTACTAATTTTTGTTGTTTTTGAGGTCTGAATGATTGATTTTTGATGGATTTAAAGTGATGTATGGTTGTTAATGGAAGTGTTTGAGAGTGTTTTAGATTATATTGATTATGTTTTGGAAGCTCATGATGATTCTTAGTAGAAATATAAGGCTCTATGATGTTCTGATAGGTTTTGTTGAGGTTCTGATTGGTTCTGATACCTTCTGTATAGCTTCTGTTTTGTTCTGATTTTCTTCTGTATGAAGCATGGATTGATGATTGATGAAGGTTGAAATCACTATCTAAGCTTTATAGTGGAAGCACATGGGTGGATAGAGCCATCTTTGTATTAGTTTCTTTGAAATTAAAGTAGTTTCTGTTCTTATTATATTTGCTATGTGTTATCTACTCCTTACTTAGATTCTATCTGCTGTGTCATGTAATTTCTATAGTCTTACCAAGGCCAATGAGGCCCATTAGAAAATAATCAACCTAAGGAAATAATGATAACAATAAGTTTAATAAAAGAGAGAAAGTCAACCACCTTGAAGAGACCATTTTGGCCTTCAACATGCCATCCTAAAGTGGCCGATTTAACCTAAAAAGATTTGGTCAAGTGGCCCACCACTACTTGGACGACCCAACTCTTGCACACCAAGTAGCTACTTTGTTGCCCCACCTCAAACCTAATATTGTGTTGTGCCACCTTACCATCCAATTCAACACCTGACAATTCCTAATAACAATGGGAAACTTGGCTTGCCTAGGGAAAACATAGCCCCATGGGCACCCACATTGATTACATCCATTTTTTGGCCCTTCACATCAAGTAGGTTGGAGGACACCATGTTCTTGTCATACCCATTACTCTTGAGGATGATGGACCTCTTACCGCACCATTTTATGAGTGTCATCTGCCTATTGGCTTCTGAAGGGCAACACAAACCCAATTCCCCAAGGGCATCACGGCATGTCTTTAACCCTTGAACCATCGTCTCTTCGTCAGTCCTCATATCATCCATCTCTTGGGATTATCCTCACATTACTAACCTCTCAATTGAAAATGTAGTCACATATATCAAATTCATCTACATGCTCATGTAACCACACTACCCCACCTTGAAGAAAACCCCGAGTATAGGAGTCCACCGTCACAAAGCATGCCATCTCATATAAGATAGATGCTAAGAGCATAGCCATAATGTATGCATGCTCGTGCACATTTCTCATTTGCCCATGTGATGGACATATGGGTTTCATGTTTACTAGCTATGGCACTCAAATGACCATATGACCACATACTAAGTCTAGCAAGCACCCTAACTTCATGGACAACTCTCCATGCACACTACAAGAGCTATGTATCACATATACATGCTACAATTTCTAGTACATTAGTTGCACAAACCTTATACATCATGTATATGCACTCTAAAGGCTAATCCACATGATGAGGTAGGAAGCATTTACATAAAACAATCAATCACACACAAGACACCTCACTAGGAGCAAGCACATAAAATATATCCATCCTTCACCCATTTATATTGTAGGGTTTCTAAGACCAGTAAGAAGAAGAGTGCATCATGTCAAGCAAAATATAGCACATGCAAGTCTTGCACTAGACCCATCAAGGCATTTCACCTAGAGGATGTCCCCTTCATGCCTTAACTCTCTCTTGAACTCTAATAGAACTAAGAACTTGTGTCTACAAGCAATTAAGCCCAAGAAGAGACAATCGTATTTGCTAAGGTAATACCTTCAAGGTGGAATGAGATGGAAATTTGAAATTCTTCAAAGCCCTTAAAGACCCTGACCCAAAGTGAATACACCTAAAAGCTTGATAAGGGAATGGAAGGAATTCCATGGAAGACCTCAAAGCTTGGCTCCTAGTGACAATTAACCCTAGCAACTTAGGCCATCTTATCATCCATGCTATGTATTCTAATAATATAGTTTCTATTAGATGATTTCCTACCTTAACTACAATCCAACTTACCTACCCATTTTTTTTCAATTCCAATGGTCATGATCAGTTTGGTAGCTAAAGTAATTTGCAAACATTAACGATGATTACTAATTCTCAAATCCCTGAGCTATGTTTCCTTAATAAATGTTGCCATCTAGTTTTTACCCTACCTCTTTTATGGTCGAAGAGCCCATTTGCTAATGAATCAATACATTTAAATGCATGACTATAGTAACTTTCATGATCTTATAGTGTAACATTTCAACCTAATTATTTGCTCTTCAAATACTACTTTACCATGTTGCTTATATTTCTCTTTTCAAAGTAAGATTGTAACTCGTTTGAAATTCAAAACATTATAAATATTACATGGTCTAATTAAAGCATTAATTAAGCTTTTTAAATTATTAATTTCACTTCCAATAAAATGAAGGGAGGTCCTTGCAATGCATGTGTTAGGTGGCCTCAAAAAATTGGCATGGTGAATATCTAGAGGGGTCATATTTGCTAACTATGGACCCTCAAGAGCTCAATCACTCCACCAATAATCACTCTCAAGAAATTAATATCACTTGCATTGTAGCTATGAGATTTCTCATTTTCCTTTGATGGACCATGGCATGCTTGGAAAGGGATTCTTGAGGAGTTGATTGTTGTGATATCCTATGGGTAGGGAGCGTTGCTCTTTGGGAAACTTCAAGTACCTCACATCTTTTAGCCTAGAACCTGGTACAACTTGAGGGCTTGATTCAAATATCTAGGACATACAATAATAATCAATCATGGTCTTAAGAGACAACAAAAGTAGGGAAGATGGGCATAGCTATAAGAGGCCACCAGTTGAACCCTTAAGTGAGACATGGCCTAAAGATTCAAAATGCACACTAATAGTAGAGTGAAAATTAACCAATCATATTGGGACATTGGCCTTGGAAGCATACATAAGCATAACGCTATACGTTGCATTCTAGACACCCTTCCTACACACTATCCTAGCAGGTGGTTCTAGCTCTAGGAGCCCATTGGTCCTTGATAATCCCTCTGACACACTTGGCACTCTAGTTGGAAGCATCCCTAGCATTAAGAAAGGAAAGGTAGAAACCCATTTGGACTAACCTAAAATAATCTCACAAAAGCTCACGAGAAAGGGTACTTACAACCATCCCCTTAGAAGCAGTTACCTTATTACACAAGACTTAGCTTTTTGCATAGCAGTCTCATCCTAAGCTCTAAACTTGGAGAAAGAAAATACTCTCGAGCTTACGGCATTCACCTAAAAGAGAAATTGAGTCTCTTGGGTATCTTCTCCACCTTAAGATTTGGAAACATCAGCTACACTCATAATGCACACTAGGAGATCAAGAACAAGCAATCACAAGCAAAGGGAATGATTGAGTAACCACAAATACTAAGCATAGGCCCACTCACTTGCAAGAGCACACTAAATAGATGCTTAAATTGTGAGGAATAGATCACAACTAGTTCTGAAAGTTGGTGTTGAGATTGTGAAGATCAAAAGAGGAAGGAACACCCACTTAAGACTCAACTACTCCAACCCAATCATCATCCAATTTGACATTTGAGTAACTCACCTCGTTGGTCTGTGCTATATGACCTTTGGGTGGGACCAAAAGGCCTCAGATCTTCAAGTGGCCCTTAAACATGTTAGAAATAATTAAACATAGTCATCGACCTAGGCCATGCCACTTGAAGATCTGAGGCCTTCCTTGACTCTTTGGAAAATGAGAGTACAAATAGGCATTGCTCACCTTGTTCAATGCATTGAAGTTCAATTCAAGTGCCTTGAGTAGTGCAACTTGTGCTCAATCAAGTTTTCGACTTTTCAATCAATAGTGCATGTCATCCATAAAAAAGTTTTTAGTGCAATGTGTTGTGGTCTCAATTTTTAGTTTTAGGCACAATGCTTCTACTCGAGTATGGTCTCTTAGTTTCTTTGTCTAGAATTGGGTGGTCCTCAATGCAATGCAATCCCCGTATGCCTAAACGTAGCTAGTTAAGGTGATGGCCAAGTACAATATTGGTGGTGCTATCATGGCCTAGAGCTTCCAGATTGTTTATTGACATGTCAATGCCATAAGTTATGCGAACGAGCCCTGTTCCCTAAAAGGCTTAATTAAGGAAACTGGTTTTAAATTTCACACATAAACATGATAGGACCTAATTAAATAACTAAAGAACACCTCTTGAGGGAAGCAGGTGGGCGAAACCCTCGACAGGTCTGTCCTATGGCAGGGTGGTCCCAGAGAACTGGGAGGCTTCTCACAAGGTTTTACAGACGATTGCCGACCCTTAGTAATTGTTAGGTTAGAACCTCGATTCATACCATTTTAGGGGACTAGAATGGGACTATGCCCTACAGATAGAGAGGTTGAGTGGCACATCCCTCTCGTTTCCCATTCTCTTTGAACCAAGTGCGGCATGTTTCTGCTTCAGATTGGGTATCTCTGCGTAAAGTAGGATATCCAAGACTCGATGCTAGGATGTTGTCAAGAGACTTTGACCACTAGAAACCCAGATTTCAGGTCGATCCCCATGGGTTCTACTGCGAAAGTTCTGTTGTGAGGCAGACTCAAGAAACCCTAGGCAAAAAACCCCGTAACATTCCATGGGAGTGCTTGGAGGCATCACTTAGATTTGTCTCTCAATGGACCGCTAAAAACCTCCCTAGACAGTCGATAGATGGGCACGTTACGAGAGCACTACTAGGGATTTCATAAATCCTTAGTCTGCTACTGGAAAAAAACATTGTACTCCATGAACCAAGGGTAATGGTAGTCACTCCTTCCAAACAAGAAGCCTCTCAAAGGACACCTCCGGATGTGACTTAGTTGGTGATAGGTGACTATTGGGTCAATTAGGAACCTTCAGGTCAGTTGTCCGTGGGTAACGGTAGGACGCTTCCCTACGGGGTAGACCTAGGGTTAAGGACAAATTCTGGTTAGAGTACGGATAGCAATAGCTAGAAGGTAAACTCTGGGTGACTACTAAAACATTACTCATCACGTAATCAAGGCGGATACATTACAAAGGAGAGAATCTTTCAAGGATGCATATTCCTTAGGTAGGCTTATAAGTAGCATTGCTATTGCATCCTTTTTGAGAATTTTGACTTGGATACTTTCAAGTTGATTAATTAAGCATCTTAATTTTGGCACATGTTCTACAAGTGAATCCTTGTATTCATGATGCAAACGATAGCGAGTCATTTTTAGGTACATCTCTTGATTTTTTGCTTTTGCAAGTGAATCCTTGTATTCATGATGCAAACGATAGAGATCCAATTTTAGATACATCTCTTGATTTTTTGCTTTTGCACCAAAAATTTTATTCAACTCCTCCCACATTTCCTTTGTTGTTCTTTTGATATTAATGTGGTGAATAAGGATTAGAGAAAGATGCAAACCAATTAAAGCAAGTGCTTTTTTATCATTTTTGACCCAATCTTCAATTATTTGTGATGATACACTATTCGGATTACCATCGATAAGTTTTTATGCATGAGTAGAAATTGCATCTGAGTTGCCCAAGTGTAATACTTTTCCCTACCCTCAAAATTTGCAATGCCAAATGGAATGTTGAAAGTTCAATATATGATTTTTGTAGAGAGATCTTACCAAGTTTATAACATTACTTGGTAGTGTCTTAACTCCAATTATAATATAGGATTTTCCAAAGACTAGATGTGCATGACAAGAGTAAATATTGAGATGAACTGGTTTGGGATAGCAAGTAGTATGAGTTCACCTTGCAAATATCCAATTCAATGCAAAGAGGGGCTTAAGGATAACTAATTCAAACAATGTAAGTGTGAACGAGGGTTAAAAGCCCAAACCAGTTTCCAAAGTGGTTAAGTGTGAAAGGGGGTTTTTTTAGACTAAGCTTATTATACTTTAGCTTAATCAAATATAAAAATAGAAAAAACGTGGACAACAGGTGTTATTTTGACATACCAATTCCATGAGGCCTATTATGTGCTTTGATGGCATCAATTCTACTCGAACATGCTCTCTCACAGAGCAAGCAACCTGATCAAATAGCCAATAGGCTCCAATAGGCTTCTTTTTTTCTCTTCTCTTTCTCCTTTCCTATTTATCTTGAATCAGAAGCATCCCCCCTACTTGTGGAATAAGCAAGCTCTAAGCTTCAGGTCACAAGCAGACCCCTAGCTTATGGTAAGCTATCCCCTTAAGTAGGGGGTTTAAGCTGGCCCCTTACTTGGCGAGAAACTTAACAAATAGATATTGTAAAGATGTTTCAATGGCTACCCTTCTTCCTTCTTTTGATGATGGAAGCCTTCAAACCGAACTAGAAAATGAGCACAATGGAAATCTATACATTAATGGATGATGATGCCTTCTCTCTCGATTTTCTTGAAGGAGACTCCTCTTCTTGACTTTGATCTTCAAATATTTTCTTGGATGATAGATGCATAATCTCATTGCCACAAGGATTGTGGCTCTAATATACCAAGTGAAAGAAGAAGAAATTCATGGATGCTTATAAACAAGATAGGCCATAGGTTTGCAAGAGCAAAGAAAACCACATACTCCATTGCATAGAGCTTGCCTATTTGAATAGGGGCATGAGTACATTGGATAAAATGTATTGAGTTTAGTTTAACCTATCACCTCAAATCCTTATCCATCCAACTCAACATCTTCATATTGTTTTGCATATAAAGAAGGTATCACTCTTGCATATGCACATACAAATGTTTCAACACAAAGGCTATTACAAGGCTAAACTAGCCACCTTCTTCATGATGACTAATTGTTAAGTGCTACATTAGATTATCCCATTGGTTGGAATCACACAACACCTTATAGCTAGCACCGTCTATGCTAATTTTTTACAAGCAAGGGTCATCGTTGCCTATTGAAGCTCTCTCCTATTTATACTCTCCCATATTGCCATTACACTCTCTAAGAACCAATTCTATGCATTCTTGTGTTTCAAATTGAACTCACCCTTACTCTTTGATTTCTGAAACATGGCTTTGTTCTCACTACACCTTGCTAGTGCCTTTTAACTATCTGTATTTTGAAGTTTATATCACTTTGTTCACATCTGAAAAAAGATAATTGACCACAAGTTCTAGTATATCGCTTTGTTTGCATCCAAAAAAAGATAATTGTCCACAAATTCTAGTATACCACTCAATTCAAAAAGCTGTAAAGTACACTTTAAGAACATGCAATGTAGTTGCAATAATTTAGTTAAGTTGCATGGTACCCCTAAGATTTCTTGTCCATATGCATCCCAAACACCCCACAAAGTCACTTAAAGGGGGAGAGGGGGGTCACTATATATAAAACCTTTATATCATGTGTGTTCAAAGGGTATTAGAAAATACCCTTTCTTAAATGCTACAAGGTAATAAAATGACCCATTTTCTTTTAAGAAATTTACAATTTTTTTCCAATTTGTAACTTAAAACACCCTTGTATAAATGTAATCTTGTAATTTTAACAAAATAAAATAACCATTTTGTTGATCGCACATGGTACACTTACATTTTTGAGATGACCCCACTTGAGCAAAGTCACAAGCTACCATTTATAGTCAATGTAGAGTCAAGCTGTCAAGTGGCATTTTAGCACTCAATTTCTTGCAAAAAATGTTGATGGACCATTTAAATGGTCTATAAGGTAGAAATGAATGTCTCCTCACTAATGATGTCTTGAGGTAGCCTAAACTGGAGAAAATTGGGCAACTAATCGCTGAAATAGTAAGAGGGGAAAAAGTATTAATTTAAGTACAATAATACTTCGTGAGGTGTTAGATGAAGAGAGAAAATTAAGCAAATAATCATTGAAATAGTCATAGGAGCAAAAGTGTTAATTTAAGTATGATACTTCATGAGGTGTTAGATGAAGAGAGAAAAGCTAATATTGACTCACCTCATATTGGGGATGTTGACATATATGGTGTGCAAGTGGATGAGGAGTTTTACAACCCAATTGATGGATTCCCCTCTCTGACCATGGTGGCAATGTCATGCATGATGAATTTAGCCATTACAATGATCTCGAGGAGTCCATTGTATATAAATCCTCTATATCATGTGTATTCAAGGCCTATTTAAAATATCCTTATTTATGATTTTTTTCAAATAAAATATATATAATTTCTATTCAATCTGCTGCACACTACCAATACATGCTGAAACTGCACACTACCAATACATGCAATGTTGCATGCATAGTTGTCCCCAAGATGGATAACTCCGTGTCTGCCCCCAATGTAGTCGAAAAACCACTTGCGATGAGAGGTAACATGAAAAGAGGCACTTGAATCTAAAATCCAAATGTGCATGTCATCATCCGTATCTGCAATCAGGGCATGTGCATTGAAATAAGAAGAGACCAAGAGGACATCATTCCCACTATCTCTCTCATGGTTGACTACATTCACCTCTTCTATCTTTACACTGTTCTTCTTAGTAAGCTAACTCTCTTTCTTCTCTTCTTTGATGCCATCTGTCTTTTTTCCCTTGCCTTTCTCTTTCTTCCATCTATAGTAGTCACATTTGAAGTGACCCTTCTTGCCACAGTGATGGCATTCAACATCCTTACCATGGGATTTATTGTGTCCCTTGCTATCAGATTTCCCTTTTTGCTACGATCTACCTCTTGTATGCAAAGCATTGGAAGACTTGCTAGACACATTGTTCTCCCGATTCATTTCTTCCATAAGTAGAGCACTCTCTACATCCGATACAATAGCATAGCATTAGAATTGCTTATAGAAATCCTAAAAGTATCCCAACTCTTTGGCAAAGTGCATATCAAGAACATAGCTTTGAACTCCTCATCAATGTTGAACTTCAAGGCAACAAGCTAGATGAAAATAGAATTAAACTCACTGAGGTGAGCAGACATGGCAGTGCCTTCTTTCATGCACAAATCCATGAGTTTCTTCAGCCAATAGACTTTGCTTGCAACACTTTTCTAGGCATACAACTCCTTCAGTCATGTCCAAATGGCATAAGTAGTATCAATCCCTTCTATGTTGAACGACAAAGCATCGGAGAGTGACAGCTCGATGGTCGAGTGAGCAAGCTCATTCAACTCATCCCACTCATCTTGATCTACATTTGCTAGTTTTATCTCCTTCTCTTTGATCGGCTTTGCCTACTTCTTTTGCAACAAGATGTTATAGCACAAGCTTCTTAATGTGCAATCAATTGCTTTTGTCACTACTTCCAACCATAGTTGCAGCCCAAAAGTACACAGATGCAAGCCAAAATATGTCAAGGCAAGTGACCAAGAAGAACTATAAATTTCAACTAGCAAGAGATTCCAAGATCGTTGATTCAGATCCATTTACTAATCATATCCCATCATATCAATGGTATATGGACTCAGTTACATACATCAATGTATGTCCAACAAGCATTTGACAATTGCATGTATGACATGTCTATAGACAAGACTTAATGTCCAATGTTTACAGCTTCAAAATGTCTGCACAAAAACTAGTGCATTTCAGCCCAAAGATGACATATAAAGCATGTTCAATCTCTACCCTAAGTGTATGTGGGTAATCCAATACCAAAACAGTATCTACTAACTCAAGCGAGAAGCACAGAGTCCAAGTAAAACTCTCTCAGATTTGTTCTTGTGACCTGCAATTTTATGCTAGTCAGGAGCAAGATTTCAATCCTCCAAAACAAGCATAAGATCTTCCCAAGGCCGTTTCCACATACATGATATCAAATTCAAGTATCAATACATCATTCTGAACCCCTGAGATCAAGCCTGGAAGCAATGCATGAGACATGTACTGTCAAAATAGCATTCAACCTTGTATGTTCCAACCAAAAAATCTCTGTCGAAACTGAGTGAAATCTCAGTCAAAATCAGCCCAAATGCACTTCAATACATAGGCATATCCTTCCTTAGTGTCTTGACATCACTTGAGCATGTATATGCATCAACATACATGTCCAAGGACCAATTTCATTAAAGGACAGAGAGCTACTTGTAAATTGCAAGTTGAGGATTGGGTATTCCAGCCACTAGCAAGTCTACAAATTGAGCAAAATGACTGCCAAGATTAGCTCCAAATGACCTCAAGACAATGTCACATGATCCCTAAGACATCCAACATCCAGTAACATACAATAGCCACCAAATGAGCATGATTTGTATGCACCAGACACACAAAGATATGTGCTACCCAGTTTCCAGCTCATAAATTGTGTAAATCGCAATCCCAAATCTAAAGGTAGGTGCTCCACGCCGATGTTAGGACCAACATGTCAATGCCAGGACTCAATACCAAGCATCCAGGAGCTCAAGTGTGCACTCCTCAATTACCTATGATGAGGGACATGTTGAAAAGTTCCGAGAGAGGGCCTGTTGTCTATAGGCGCAAATAGTGTGGACTATTCAGGTAGGGTAGCAACACTATGTGGAGTCAATGGTGCCCAAGGAGGGGCACAAACAGAGCCAAAGAGGGCTTACACAAGACCCACACAAGCCTCTATCGTCGCAGACAAAATAGAGGTGGAGAAGCTTCAACACACTTGAGCTATGGTTGTCCTGCAACCTGTGAGAATTCAAAAAAAGACTTACTGACCATGTTGCCAAGCTCCAGCTCCAAATCCTGTGCTCTGATACCACTTTGTTGAATGCAGATATCAAAGGAGTGAAGTTGTAAATGCAAGTGAGAGAGAGAGACAATGACACAATAGTTTTGGGGTACTCAAGAGTACCCAATAAAGTTTTTAGATAGGTATATAAGTCATGTACACCCTTAGGGTGGGCACGGGCACTGCCCTTTATCCCAACACATGGCCTTTGCTCTTACTTCTGGTTGTGCTCTTCACTCTCTTACTCCTACTCACCCTTTCAAAAAAAAAACTCACACTAAAGCTAGTTCCTTTCACACACTCAAGTTTGAGCCTAACCTACCAAATACCTTAAATAAAAAATCTACTTAATTGATTGTTCCATTCTTGCTTAGTTTATATCAACTTCCTCTAGATAGGAACCACCCCCCACCCACAAAGAGTTATTTCACAATGATGAGGAGAATTAACTAACTTGGTTTAGTGGTGGCTAAACAAAGCTATTGTTTGACAAAACTGAGGTCAAAGGTGAAATTGAGCGCTTGAGCACCTATTGTGTGCCATGTATCCTTGAACTTTACTTCTAGCTACCTTGATGATCTCTTTAATGACTTGGGAGAAATACTCATTTAAATTCTCTTAAGTAGAGCAATATGATGAGTGCCATGTAACAAAATATGATGATTCTAAGAGGGTAATGAGACAAGGGTAATAATTCTTTACTCCAAGGAGTAGGCAATACTAATGAACAAGGGTAATAATGCTACTACTTTAAGGAGGAGATGGTACTAATGGAATGATGGAAAGGCTTATTAAATTTACACTAAGGTAGGAGTATTTCATGGAGTACAAAGGTAGTGTTAAAAGTTAGGAGAGAAAATGAGACAAAGAGTTGGAGCTAGAGCAAAGAGGAGTGTGCTCTCACACAGTCTTCATTCTTCCATCTTCATTATTATTTGTCACACACTTAGTCTACAATAGTGAAAAGAGAGATAGGTCATACAGACCTTACTAACTAACCATGGTTGAGTCACCGACTCACTTATTGTATCATACATGCTATATAGCTAGACTACAAGTGTATTGAAGAGTTGGTAGAGCTTGATTCTCAACACTTCCCCTTAAGCTCAAGACAAACAATGTACTCCAAGCAACTCTCTGAAGTGACTGAACTTATCTTTACCTAGTGACTTAGTAAAGATATTAGCTACTTGGTCTTCGATTGTGGCATGCAGGAGATCTATCTTCCCTACAAGTACCATCTCTCATATGAAGTGATAGTGTACCTCGATATGTTTTGTTCTGGCATGATACACAAGATTTGTAGCTAAAAGTACACTTGCTCATATTGTCACAATGCAATGTGACTAGAGCATATATTTGCATACCCAAATCTATCAATAACTTCAACAACCAAGTAATCTCACAAGCTGGTAATGTAGCACCTTTATACTCAGCCTTGATACTAAAGAATATAACTGTTGGTTGCTTCTTGATGCTTCAATTGATCATACCACTACCAAGGCTGAAGGCATATCCACTAGTAGACCTTCTATCATATGGACAATCTGCCCAATCTACATCTATATACCCCATGAGCTTAAACTACTTATCATACTTATAGAAGAGTCCATAGTCTACTATAGCCTTGACATAATGCATAATTCTTCTCACTACATCCAAGTGAGGTTTTCTAGGCTTATGTGTAAATTGACTAATAAGTCCAACTAAGTAACTGAGATAAAGCCTAGTAATGGTAAGGTACATGAGACTTCCTACCAAGTGCCTATACATAATAATATCTAAAATTTCAGCTCTAGTATTAACTTCCAGCTTAGCATTATGATCTAGTGGAGCATAGGTTTGCAATCTGTCATACCATATTTTTTTAGTATCTCAAGTGCATAATGTCTCTGTAGTATCAGCCAAAGTCCACGAGCTAAATTCACAACCTCAATGTCTAAAAAGAACTTCTCCCAAATACTTTGTATCAAATTTAATTTTCAACATGGCCATAACGTCCTGTACCTCAGTGTCATCATTCCTTGTAATGGTTAGATCATCTATATACATGACTAATACCATAAGACCTACATCTATTTTCTTAGTAAAGAGACTATGATTAGCCTTTCCAACTGCAAATCCAAGGCTCTGCAAGTAACTACTAATCTGTGCATGCATGCCAGCCTCTTCAATCGTCTTTCAGCCCATAAGTGCCTTTTTCAATTTGCAAACATAGTGTAGATATTGAGGATGCACATGCATGAATTCCTCTTCTACCAACTCTCCATTCAAAAATGCATTCTTAACATTGATTTTCTATTAATTCCAACCCTTTACTATAGCCAATGCAATAACTATCCTGATGGTTGCCATTTTGGCAATAGGGTTGAATGTCTCCTCATAATCTAGGCCATACTATTGTACATATCCTTTTGCCACTAACCTAGCTTTATATATTTCAATCCTACCATCAAACTTGCACTTAACCTTATAGACCCATTTACAACCTATTGACATCTTATCATGAGGCAGTGATACCAATTCCCAAGTCTGATTTTCAGCTAGTGCATTCATCTCCTCATCCATTGCCTTGTACCAATTTTTGTCCATCACAGCTTCACTGAATGTAGAACTCTCTATGTTCCATGACTTTTGTCATATATGCATAATGCTTTACTAAAAAACCACTATATGTAAGCTTGTCAACAAGGTATCTCACCTTCTGTGATCTTCTCAATTGAGGAGCACTACTTGATTCCTTCTTTCATGAGGTCATACATATCTATTCTGCCTAACTTCAAGAGTATAATAGATGGAATTCCAAATTCACTATCCAAGTTGTCAACTGAGTCATATGTGAAAGTTGACATCCCAAGAGCATCATCAAGAACTTTCTCTTTTCCTTTGCCTTCTCCTTCATTTCTCCCCCCTCACTGACATAACACTATCAGTGGATGGTGATGCATGACTATGTAACTTGCCAATCCAAGGAGAAAAACTCTGACATACATCACTTGTAGGTCCAGACATAGTAGTACTGTACTGTAGAATAGTAGTAGATACATGATCTGAAGACTGATCATTGGGTACAAAAATACATGAATCATATCACAAAGCCAACTCATCAAAGATGAGATCTCTACTAATCACAGTTCCTGTGTATACATATGCAATGCAACCAAATACTTTGAGATGGCTGATGTCTAGCTTATGACCATACAATTTTTTATAAGGTGTCATGTCATGAATCCCTATTGTTGTAGGAGTACGATTTAGTACATACATAGCTGTCATTATAGCTTCAGTCCAATAATACATTGGCATGTTCTTCTCATTGAGCATCACTCTAGTAGTCTCCATAAGAACCTAGTTTTTCCTTTTTGCTACTCCATTCTATTGTGGAGTGTAATTGCAAGTAAGTTGCATGTGAACACCATTCTTTGCCAAGAATCTATCAAACTCATTGAAGACATACTCATCTCTACTATCAGATCTCAAATAAGAGATAGAGCAATCAAATTCCTTCTCAACTTGGCACTTTAAATCTTTCAAAACAGCAAGTACTTCATCCTTTTGCTTCAAGATATACACCCATGTATATCTGCTAAAATCATCAATGAATGTGACATAATATTGGGATCCACCAAGAGAAGCATTATGGGTTGGTCCCCAAACATTTGAATGAACCAACTGCAGTGGTCTAGAGTTGTTTTGAACATGGTTCATGAACGGAAATCAATACTATTTGCCAAACTAAGATGCATTACAAACATGACCTAAATTTGAGTAGGCAAGCCTGTAACCGATTTCTTCTTTTGCATAATATGCAATCTTTAAACATTAACATGTCCAATGTGCTTATGCCAAATCTCAGGATCTCTAATTGTACCCTATCAATATGCAAACATAGTTGATTTCCATTGTGGAATACTAGCATTTAGGGTGAATATATGGCCATGTATACTGCCTCTAGCTATCAGCTTTTACAACAATTTCCAAACTCCTAAATGAAACACCCATGTTTATTGAATTGAGCTTGTAGATTCTGCTTTGCCATTTTCCCAATTGATAGCAAGTTCTTATTAAAGGAAGAAACATGCAGGACATCATGCAAATTCTTGTTCTGACCATCATGTATAACCAAAGGAACTACACCCTTATGCTCAATATTATGTTGCATATCATCACATATACAAACATAACCATGCTTGTCATGAATCATTTCAATAAACCATTTTTCATGTGGAGTCATGTGACTGGAGGCCCTAAGTCAATATACCATACATCATCTGACTTATGGCCCTTAGTGGCATTGTTACGAGCATATGTCATAGCAAACAATATGTCAACACTACCATCATCAACCACAAGAGAGCCCTCTACCATGGCTACCATGGTCTCTTTGATTTGAATAGACGAGTGCATCTCTACCCTTTGAGCTACTCTAGCTAGTAGCTAATCCTAGCTTGATCTCTTCATGAACAAGCAATGACATCAACTCATTGAAATTTGGCATCTCCTACCACATTGATATAGATGTATCAAATGACTTATACTCAAGTCCAAGACCATTCAAAGTAGCTGCAACTAAGTCTTCATCCTCTACTTCAACTCCAATGGTAGCTAACGGGTTAGCAATGGTCTTGATCTCCGTGACATAGTCCTATATTGATCGTCCTTTTCTATCCATAGTATTAAACTTTTGTTTCAACAGAATTTTTTGTGCACTAGCAGTAGTGTCATAATAACGCATCAAGATGTCCCATGCATCTTTCCATGACTTGCAATTCATGATTTGCAATAGCGTTGCATCTGAAATACACAGTTAGAGCCAATGCAAGACTTTGCAAGCTCGTTCAAGCTAAGCACAATGTTTTTTTTGCCACTCAACATTGGGATTTTTTTCTAGAAGCTTTGGTTCGGCTTCATCACCTGTAACAAGGTCCCAATATCCTTTTCCGATCAGTAAATTTTCCATGCAAATTTTCCATATTGCATAATTATTATCCAACAATAATTTGAGTGATGTTGTCTAACCCTCCTACATTTTCCATATTTGCAGTTAAAAATATTTTCTACAATATCAAAGTTGCTTGTGCTATCAATGCCTAACTCCATGCACACCAAAATTTATTTTCATTGATAAAATGCTTGCATAGCATTCAAGGAACACATGTACATTAAGCAACTACTCTGCATCCATCTCAGTTCAACTTAGTTCAATTATATAACATATATCAATAGCTCAGTTGAGTCTCCAAAATCTCAACCAATTTGCATAAGCATACACCTTGCCAAATAGGACAATTTCAGTCATACAGTAAAGAGCAATAATATCTCTACAACAACCAATGTATTTCACCTCAAAAACATGCCAAAACATCTCACAAGCCACAACATCTAGGAGTAGTAACATATTTGTGTAGGCATCTAACACAAAAGACCTCTAAAATATGCTCACTTTGATGCACTTTCTCACAGTGACAAACAGGATTGGCTCGAAGCATCAGTTGAGCCTATTAAAGTATGCCTATCAAGATTGTCACAAAATTAATCTAGAGCAATCTTCTTGGATGGAACACCTCTTGCTTCATGTGCTGCAATATCAAAAAACTCTATTTTTCTTGTTCTCCAAGATCGCAGCAACATTACTGCATTGTAGCAATAATTTGGAGCTAACCACAGTCATATTCTAGCTATTGAACATTGATTTATATCCTTCCATAACCAACTGATGTGCACCACATATCAACTCTATATTATTTGTATGATTGAACTACTTTATTATGGTTGCATCACCAACCCCTCATGGATTGAGACCCCAACCATCATCAATGGCTTCTAGGTCCCCGACCAAAGGAGATCACACATAGCACCATCATGCAATACTTCTTGTTTCCTATCAATGGGCCTTATTTGATCCAAAATACTTATGGCAGGTGATAGACCATCGTGCAATACTTCTTGTTTCCTATCAATGGGCCTTATTTGATCCAAAGTACTTATGGCAGGTGATAGACCACCATGAACCTTAAAAATATGATTTTCAATCAATATTGAGAGACTCAAATAATCTAATATATTAGTGCAATCTTGCAAAATATTGTTTGAGCCATATTTGGGAAGACATTCATCATAGAATCCATGAAGCTCTTAGGGAGATTTCAACAACAACATTCACTGTAACTAGGGAATTCTCGATTGTAATCATCAATGTCCTAATTTTGGACAAGCATGTGAACCCTACTCGGTAACTACACGTCATACTCTTTGCCAAGTGCGGTATCTTGCCCGATGCCCAACAAGTCTTCTAATCACCTTCCCCACCACATCATCTACCCTTGTGGTTCCCTCATCTCTACCTAAGTCAACCGTGGCAATGCCCCCCATCACCTCTATCTCTACTACAAGATGTAGTGTAATTGCATCTAGCCTAACAACTACACATTTGTTGCTGTCCTCAGAACATATAATAAGCTTCAAGATACCGTAGTTGACTATCCTGTGCATGTTGGCATTGTCTAGGCAATGACCTTTTCATTGGTAACACTTAGGTTGATTTGTCTAGAAAATGTGAACCTTTGATTAAGGCCCACTCTGTGTTTGCAAAGATTGTTGTTGGCTGTGATAGAGTCTCCTAGACTACACTAATTGAAGGGTATGAATAATATGTGCTTGGAGAGGAAGCTCTAAGCTGCTTGAAAAGATGTAGGTAGAGGTTTTTGCCCCAAACTTTGTCACTTAGGCTTGTAGCTTGAAAGGGTATATCAGAGTGGCTTTAATACCATGCTAAAAGTCAAGAGAGAAAATGAGACAAAGGGTTGAAGCTAGAGGAGAGAGTGGTGGTCTCTCACACAATCTTCATTCTTCCATCTTCATTATTATGCGTCACACACTTGGCCTACAATAGTGAAAAGAGAGATAGGTCTAACTGACCTTACTAACTAACTATGGTTGAGTCATCGACTCACTTATTGTATCACACATGCTGTACAACTAGATTACAACTATGCTAAAGAGTTGGTAGAGCTTGATTCTCAATAGGTGGAAGGGTGATAAAGATGACAAGAATTGGTGGAGCATAATGATGGCAAGTTGTCACATCATTAGGGAACACTATTCTATCCTTCAATAGCATGGTGGGAGGAGGAAATGTGTTGCTTCAAGTAGGAGAGGGAAGGTTGGATAGCTAGTGGTGAAAGAGTCATTGAAGCTGTGCCATCTAGAGTGTGTCGATAGCCAACCACCTCTAGCTAGAAAATTGTTGTGGGGAAGGCAACTCAAACACTAAGGAGGGGTAGCCTACCCCCCCCCTCTCTCTCTCCACACACACACACACACACACACACACACACACACACACACACACACACACACACACACACACACACACACACACACACACACACACACACACACACACACACACACCTATGGTACTAAAAAGTGGCCATGAAGTTCCCCCTTTGGCACTAATCAATGGTCAGGATGTATGTAGAATTGTAGAGCCTTGATGATTTGGGGGGTGAGAGGGTCCTTAAGTATGGGTCGTACCTCCCCTTCCCCCCAACTTTTCTACTTTAGTATTCACCAAAATTGAGGTCTAATGTGAAATGAATTGTAAGACTTTTAAGAAACCTTCAAAATCAAAATAGTAAAGTTTAAAACTTGAAGATGATAAACACATGGAATTTGATTTAAAGATCCCTCCAAAATTTTGAGTTAAAAGTTTTTATATTTGCTATAGAAAATGCTTTTCATGAATACTCACCCACTTGGATGGGGAAGGGTGACCTGAATGTCTCATCACCCTTCCCTCTTCCCAAAAATAGTAATTGCATGGCGTGCCCCATCTATGTATCATGGAAATTATGTTATTGTTTCTACTTTTATTCTTTCATCCATTGATTACAACTCATCCATTACTCCTTACAATAAATAGCCCTTAGGCTCTCCCCCTTATTAAAGGGGCATTCTTACATGCCTTGAGAGTGTTTGTACATGTTCAAGGAGAGGGTTTCCATGCAAGGCTTGATTTAGGGGGTTATGTCTCTCAAACTTTTTTACAAGAAGGGTTTAGTATGTGTTTTGTGCAAAAGGAACTTATAAATTTCTTGAGATTGAAAACAAATAATTGCACTAAGTGTTGCTAGGAATTAGTCTACATTAGAAAACATGGAACTAGAGCCAAAGCATGGCTAGAATGTATAGAAGAAGAAGAAGAAGAAGTACACACATATGGAAACTAACAATGAAGCCCTTTAGATCAAATTAATTAGCTCCATAAAATTAAAGAGTTGAGGCATAAAGAAGCTTGTGAGCATTGCTTCATTGCTTGCATTGAATAAAGAGCCAAGTGCATCATCTTATACCTATCTTGAGTGGTTCTCTCTTTCTCACTTTGCTTATGGGATAGTACATGTGCCTCTAGCACCAACCTTTTAACAATTTAGGTATAGCATAATCTATTTCAAGACAATTTTAATTATAATTTTTCATCAAGTGAAACTTGGAGCAACAAATTAGCTTAGTCAAAATGTATGCATGTTACAAAAGATGCTTGATACTACAATGTTTGTTTCTAATCTTCCATACAAGTTCATAAATACTTTTCAACACATAAAATGAGCCACAAATTCACTTAATTTTTACTTATTTATAACAACAAAATACATACATGCATGCACACACAAAACACACACACATTTTTTACATCTTTGTTTACTCATCTGTGCTTAGACATCATAATTGGTCGATATTTTAATGCTCTAGTGTTGGTTCTCATCTCACTTAAAACCAAGATTACTTATGGTTCCAACCATATATTAAACATGCAAATAATATCTTTCAATCATTTTTAAATGCTAGACTCACACTCCCAAACCCCAAAGGGGGGCACCTCCCTTATAATATTAGCCATGAAAGGCATCTTCTATGGACACTAAGAATGATCAACAAGCCAAGTGACAATGGAGCTTTGATCGCAAATCTATGGACACTAAGAATGATCAACAAGCCAAGTGACAATGGAGCTTTGATCGCAAATGGGGTCCTCCTCCTTGGGTGGGTTTGCTCGAGTGCATAAGGGACAAGAATCCGAACTACATGAACAATCCATGTGAACAAAGGTGTCCCTACCCATGATGTACCTTTTTTTGGGTCTAGATTATGAAGCACAAAACCACTAGGCCATCACTTAGTGAACAATATCTTTCTATAGTAAACTATGAATTTTACTCCACATTCAAAAGACTACATAGAACTCAAATAATGCGGCTTATGATTGGCACTTTTAAAGCTTTGTCTACTTCAAATATGGATTATTATGGCCCTTTTTAATGGACACTTATAAACCTCGACAATGTATAATGATGCCCTACCTTTTCCTTGGATTAAAGTCTCAAGCTATAAGAATCTTTGAATTAAGTTACGATTCTTGATAAGTATGCACATATATTTAGATATTCTTTGTTGAAGATGATGGATTCTATTTAAATGGGGCACATCAAAAGGACTTTAAGCTTTCCTCTTTTGTTGACCTTTAAACCAACATTAACAACTAGTATTATTTCAAGTTGACCAATAAACTAATATGAATAGTTGCAACCCTATTGCGCGTGTAGCA
The DNA here is from genome assembly GCF_053477565.2 of Lygodium microphyllum. NCBI lineage: Eukaryota > Viridiplantae > Streptophyta > Polypodiopsida > Schizaeales > Lygodiaceae > Lygodium > Lygodium microphyllum. The sequence goes on along the minus strand of NC_141157.1, from coordinate 38,900,845 downwards.
TAAATAATTCACTCATTGAATTCCACACTTTATTATATGTAATTACACAATAAAGTCGTTGTAAGCTAATAGTCTCAAGCTTCCTCTAAGAATATCCCACGTTCCAAATTCTTAAATGAAGTGCTTTGGTGCACTATCTATACTACTCCATAAAGGTGAAATAAGGCCCACACTCCATCTTTGATATATTCAAAAATACTAATAACAACATATAAGTCCAAGCTAATAACCAAAGCTACTACTAAATGATAAATAGTGCTATTGGATTGAAGAAGCTAGCATTTGTTCATGCTCAAAACAATAACCATTTAGTTTATTTCTTCTTCTATGGCAAATGAAAATTATTGTTCACCTTCAAGCATCTCTAACAAGTTCCATCCCTTCTTCCCAATCTATGTGCTCTTTTCAAGTCTTATGCAAGATTTGCTCCCACAAGCAAGAAAACTTAGGGGGATAGTAGTCAACCATACTTGTTCAAACATCTAAGCACACTATTGCTCTGATTCTAATTGACTTCAATGACTTGGCTCTTCATAACTTGCCCCACATATAAGGCTATCCTTTTTGGATTGCATAGATTAACCTTTTCCTCTCATGTCTACACCCTTAGTCAAAAGGAATCATGCTTGGAGAGGGTAATAATGGCCCTCCTACTATTTGGAATTGTATTAAAAGCACCTATTTGTGGAATGCATGGCTTAAAAGAAACTTGATGGCTTTTTCATGCAAAGTTTTTAATGAAGTTTCTTGACCAAATATGTTATTTTTTGGTAAGTCTTCAAGTAGGAAGAGATGATTGCAAAGGAAGAATACAAAAGGACCACCAAAGAGCTCAAAGATAGCTTAAAACTTTCCTCACAAGCAACCATGAAAGACGTTACTAAAATTCTCTAATTGATTAAAGATGGCTTCTAGAGTAGTAAAGCTTGTAGGTATTCTACAAATATTAGCCTTTGATATTTGTTTTGTAACCAAGATAGACGATCCCTCAATTAGTTTACATTTTTAAAAGCATTGAGGGATATACTTTCATCATATAGCAAGTATACTGAGGAGTTCTAACTTGCTTAATTTGTCTAGGGCTATCTGGGGCTAGGCCCCACATACTTATGTAGATGGTAATGTTTTTCTCCAAAAAAAGAAGAAGTATCTATTCACAAACTATCAAGGGCATATGCTTAACACACACGCACACACACGCACGCACGCACACGCACGCACGCACGCACGCACACGCACACGCACACACACACGCACACACATACATACATACATACATATGTTTTGTGTGTGTGTGTGTGTGCGCGTGTGTGTGTGCGTGTGTGTGTGTGTGTGTGTAGAGAGAGAGAGAGAGAGAGAGAGAGAGAGAGAGAGAGAGAGAGAGAGAGAGAGAGATATCAAACAACATGATGGAAGGAACTTGTATGCCTTGTTAACCAAGGTCTAAGTAAGGTCTCACATCCACAAAAGTGGATAAGATACCACTACATTGCAATCTTGTTTGATGAAAGGACAAGATAAAATGGGACAACTTGAGAGTGATGTTCACATAGTGTCGACATGTTTTGCATAGTCCAAAAAATACAAAGTTCTCATGGGGCACAAATTCATGCTATTGTGTTGGGTCGATATGCTAGGTCAACTCCATAGATATGCTTTTATTATTTGAAAGGAGTAACATAAGTTGCTTTTTGGACTAGGAGGTACCTCGCTTTATAAAAGAAAAAGAAAGATGTTAGGTGTAAGGATGGATGAAGCTCCATTTTATGGTAATTTTTAGCTTAAATGTATGTAATCACAATGTTGACCTATAGCTTAGAATAGACTTTTAATGAAGATGCTCTAGCCATGGCTTATGGTAAGATTGCTACAAGTAGACACACAATTAAAGCTCTAGTAAGAAAAATATTCCATATGGAAGCCCCTATATCGTTGTGCTCAATTGCATGACCATACTACATGATATAAGTAGGATTCAAGGTTGGTGCAGGTCTCTTACTAAGGTGAAAAAGAAAAGCAAAAATTCTTTATTGGCATTGGGGAGAGGGTTAGTACCAACTAGTCCCTTACAAGGGGCATGTGAGAAGGCCAACACGGAGGCTACCAATTTTTTGAAAAAAAGAGGAGGTTTTACCAACTAGAACTATCTTGATATTGCCATCTACAACCTTTTCCCTTTCTTTTGTCCTTGAGAGGAAAATTTCTCGCATGTATTTGTCTTTCTTATAAACAAGGCATATTCAACCTTTTCCCTTTATTTTTCTTTCTAAGGAAACTTATGAGTAATGACAAGTAGAATATAACTAACCATTACAAAGCATTTGATCACCTTTTTCTCCACAACACTTTATGCAATTAAGGAAAGGTGAAAGGTCTTATTAGAGAAGTGCATTGAAGCTTAGCTTATGGAAGGGGCCTTACACACCGTGGATGTGAAAAAATAAGAAAAACAAAAGGACATTTGTTGCATTGGATGGTTTAACAACTAGGCTCCACTCCATGCCTAGCTCTCACTTGTCCACTTTCCATGAGAAGAAGCCCTTTACAAACAAATGAAACATAGCTATGTTTGAACCCTTGCATGTCCAATAGTATAACTATGTGTCACCAACCCATCTTCACGGTTGTTTGACTAAGATGCGTGTTGTAATATGATAATAATAAATTTTACTTTGTAAACAATGTGGATATGGTCAAGAAAGATGAGTATATATTCTCAAAAATGAGCTTTTGATTTTCATTTTCATATGCATGATAGCTCATGCAATTAACCTCTCTCTCTCTCTCTCTCTCTCTCTCTCTCTCTCTCTCTCAATGAAACCACAACAAAGTGGCCCCAAATCCTAAAAAAGGTGCAATAGCAAGGGAAATATGATGCCAAACTAATGTCTAAAAAAACTATTATTAGGGCAATTCACAAGCCTTTTGCCCAAGGCATAGTCACCACTTAATTGGCAACGTTTGTACCTTTGTATAGTTGATATTGAAAAAGTTTTCCTCCTTATAAAAAACTAGCGTTCGCGCACATTGAACACTAGGTCGTTTCACGCCTTGAAGCGGCGAGCAAAGTTGCTGTGCAATAGCTCAACAATCCATTTCTCATCTTTCTCTCTCCTTTTTTTCCTATTTGTTTCTAAAATTTTAATTTACTCTCTCTTTCCCCCCCAAATTTCTTATGTCTAATTTTCTCTCTCTCTCTCTCTCTCTCTCTCTCTCTTTCTTTGCCTTCTATTTTAGTTTATTTTTTCTTCTCTCCTGGTTCTCTCTCTCCCTCTCTCTCTTTTCTTTTTTTCTCTCCCCGCTTTTCTTCTCTCTCTCTCTCTCTCTCCCCTTTTATTCTTCCCCCTCTCTCCTCTCTTTTCCTTTTTTTCTTCTTCTTTCTCTCTCTCTTTATTCTTTTTTTCAATATCTTCTTTTCTCTCTCTCCTTATCTTTTCTTTGTGCTTTTCTTCTCTCTCTCTCTCTCTCTTTTTAAAATTTATTATTCCTCTCTCTATAATTCTCTCTACATGTTCTCTCTCTCTCTCTCTCTCTCTCTCTCTCTCTTCTTTCACTTTTCCTCACTCTCTCGTAAAGTATATAAATTTTATCATTTTCCTATATATAATTCTCTCTTTATGTTTATATTCTCGCTTTGCTTCTCCTCTCTCTCTCTCTCCGCCGCTTTTTCTTCTCCTTCCCTTTCTCCTAATTTTTCTTTTTTTTCTTTTTTCCCTGTCTCTCTTTTAAATTTTATCTTCTCTCTCTCTCTCTCTCTCTCTCTTCCCCCCTCTCTCTTTCTCTCTCTAAAAAAATATTCAAATTTAAAAAAGACTTTTCTCTTTTCTCCTTTTCCCAGTCTCTCTTCCTCTTTTCCTCTTTCTTCTTCTTCTCATTCTTCTCTCTTTCTTTCTCTCTCTCCCCTTTCCTCTCTTTTCCTTCTCTCTCCTCTTTTTTCCTTTTTTTCTTCTTCTTTGTTTAATTTTTTTTCTCTTTCTTTTAAGTTTTATATTTCCTCTCTCTATAACTTTCTTTCAAATTTTATCTTTCCTTTTTCTATCATTCTCTCTCCGTGTTCAAATTTTCTCTCTTCTTCTTATTTTCTCTCTCTCATTTTCTTCTTATTTTCTCTCATTCATTTTCTTCTATCTGTCTCTCTCCCCCCTCTCTCCTCTCTTTTTCTTTTTTCTTTCTCTCTCTCTCTCTCTCTCTTTTAAATTTTATATTTCCTCTCTTTATAATTCTCTCTGTGTTTTCCCTCTCTCTTTCTCTCTCTCTCTCTCTCTCTCTCTCTCTCCCTTTCTTCTTTCTTTTTTGCTATTTGTATCTCTCTCTCTCTCTCTCTCTCTCTCTCTCCTTAAAAAGTTAATCTAACTATGAGAGAGAGAGAGCCTGTCTAGGCCCTACACATGAGAAAGAGGGGGGGAGAAGAAAAATGTTTAATTTAAAAAAGACTATTCTCTTTCCTCTTCCCCCCTCCCCTCTCCGTTTTCTTCTTTTTATCCTTCTTCTTCTTCTTCTTCTTCTCTCACTCACCCACACACACTCTCTTCTTCTATCTCCCTCTCAAAGTGTGTGAAAAATTAAAGCTTTTAAAAATGTTTAATTAAAAAAAGTTTAAATGAAAAAGTTGAATCACAGAGAGAGAGAGAGAGAGAGAGAGAGAGAGAGGGGGGAGGGGGGAGAAGGGAGGAATTTAATTAAAAAGGGGAGTGGGAAAAGAAAGAGAGAGATTATAAGTAAGAGAGAGAGGGGGAGGGGGTTTAATTAAAAAAATAGAGGTGAGGGGGGAGACTTTAATGAAAAAAGGGAGGAGGAAAATCAAATGAGAGATTACATGTAGAAAGAGGGGAGGGGAGGGGGGTTTGATTGAAAAATGGAGGTTTGGAAAAGGACGTAGGTTCAGGAAGCCCTCAGGAGGTTCAAGGCTTTCTGAACCTATAGTGAATATAATATAATAATAAGATTGAGGAGAGGGTTTATAACTCTACCAAAGTAGGTAGCCTTCCTAACTATAGGAAGAGAACTAGCTACTATCAAATGTTCTTTTTCTTCTCATAATAATTCTAAAATTCTCCATGGTGAAAAGCTCAAGTTTATTAGAGGTGAAAATAACTAGCAACCTCTTAGGTGTGGATGTAGTTACATGTTGTGATTTGCCAATTCAACATAGTATACATGTGAAATCCTCTTATATCAGAACAAAATTTGGATTAGATATTGGTAAAATACAAACAAAAAGAGACTACTCTTATTTTAAAGCATAAAAATTTTCTAACAAGGAATTTATGATGAGTATGGATGAAAAACATTTTTGGTTGCTAATATGAGAACCTTTAACTAAAAATTTTGAAGGGATTTTTGAATCGAACTATTTATGTTTGCCATTTTTATAACTAAAATTTTTGTAAAGTTAAAGATTTCAAAAATCTTCTTGATTTAAAATTTGAAGTTTTTTTGGAAATTGTTGCAATCCATTTTACATTAGACCTTGTATTTTACTGAAAAATCCATAAAAATGAGGGCATTGGGTAGAGAGTTAGTAAAGCTCATTACAAGCCAAATGATGGATGCGCACTTTGTAAATTTTAACAAATCAAAGTACTTAGGGTAGCTTCACAATGGTCCAGATGGACATGTGCACGAAGCATTAGAAAAGTGAAAATGGGTGCTTGTCTCTTTTGTCCCTGTCATACTCTTCCATCTGGATGCATGTGAAACAAACCTTATTCAAAGGGTGGGATGTTTCCTTTTCTTTTCACACTGGAGATGACATAACTTAGGCCGATTACACACAAGGAAAATGTCCCCGCTCGCCTTTAAAACAATATGAGGATTTCTTTGCACACTAGGCGTGGTCATAACAGATCAAAGTGGTGTAGTTGGCCCATTGGTTAGAGCTCATGGCTTGCAAGTAACTGGTCACGGATTCAAAACTTGCTGGCTTGCAATGAATACTTTTGCAATGAAGTTGTTTGTTGTTTCCATTTGGGCACACAGTTGACCCGTCCGTTGCCCAAATCTGTCTGTCACTCGAATTTTGCAGTTGCAATCACACATTGATGCATTTATCATATGCTCTTTCATTTTGCAACATGAAGTGGCCATCTAGGCATGTGTGTAACCGGCCTTACAACAGGCAAAGTATGCCCCCTTCTCTCTCTCACACCCCCATTACCCCACTCTCACAAGCGGCCCCCCCCCCCCCCCCAAAAACACACAAACACAACGAGTGGTGCACATTTGTGTGTTCAGTCGTTATGTGGTGTGGGAATGCACATTTGTGTGTTCAGCCGTTATGTGGTGTGGGAATGCCGGAGGAGCTTCAGTCTCTCTGTATCTGACAACTGCTGCTTCTATGTAGAGAGAGAGCGAGAGAGAGCTGTTCTTGCCGATCCTTGTCGTCTTGGTCATCGTCGTCATCATCATCTTCTCCTTCTTCATCATCATCCTTTTCTTCAGCATCATCATCATCATCATCACCATCACCATCATCTTCTTCTAACCGATTGGCCCGCATCCCTTTTGCCCTTCCCCCCTCCATCAATGGCCTCCCGTTGCTCCTCCATTGCCATCCTGTCGCACCGCTGCGCATCGAAGATCGAAGTCATCAACAGAATGATCAAATGAGGAAAGATTATCGTCCTCCATTCAAATCGCCATGGCGATTTACTGCACCTGAAAATAGGAGTCGCCTTCCCCCGCCCTACCTCCCCAGCTGGAATAGTACCATAATGCAGGCAAGTTTCAATATTTTTGCAGCCTATCTTTTTTGCTTCATGCTGTGGATGTGCGAACTCATATGGAACCTTGAGCATGGTGCTTTTGTGTGCATGCATTTGAAGTTTTCTTCTTATATAGCTCACACATGCAAAATATCCTCATTAAGTAGCTAACTGTATGCAGATATAAGCAGTATAAATATTTGAACCAGTGATATAAGCTGGTTTTATTGTTGAGCCTTCAGAAGTCGAGAAGAAGAAGATTGTCAATACAGGCATGACTTCCAGGCTACTTTGCAGACGATCTCAAACTGCACCTGTTGAACTGTGGGAGCATGATCCGATCCTAGCGCACAGGCCTTACAAGCAAATTTATCCTTATTCTTGTACTGTATCAAGCACATTGCAGAAGAGGGGCCTGGATGAGCAGAAATTCAATCCACTCAAGGCCAAACGAAGAATCACATCAGGAGGTGGACACAAACCCCTGCATCACAGATTCTCTTTCCAGAGCAAGCATTCCCTTAAACCCTTGTTATGTGCTTCACTTTCCTCCTTTGCTCACAGCGGTGATGGGGATGATGGTATGCAGTCCCAAGCACCGTTTTCAGTCTCCAACGAGGAAAATCATTACTATAAACCATTGGGGGAAACACAGACGAAAGAAGCCAGTCCACAGAATGGTGGAATGAAGGGAATGGCAGAGGCATTCAACATATCATCCCAGACAGCTTATGGAATAACTGCAGTAATCTTCGTTGCAGCCTTAGTGCTGCCTTTATTTATGCAGTCAGTGGGGGCTGCCTTGACCCTAAAGACAAAGATCCTTTCTTATCTTACATTGCTTTTTGGTTTTTACATGGCTTGGAATATTGGTGCTAATGATGTAGCAAATGCCATGGGTACATCGGTGGGCTCAGGTGCACTTACACTTCGACAAGCTGTCATGGCAGCTGCCTTTTTAGAATTTGCAGGAGCCTTCTTGATTGGTTCCCATGTGAGCCACACAATGCAAAAAGGTATATTAGTTGCAGACGTCTTTCAAGGCAAAACCTCACTCTTGTTCTGTGGCATGTTGTCATCCCTTGCAGCTGCAGGTACCTGGCTACAGGTAAACAAGTGTTCTGCTTTCTTTTAATAACAAAAAATAAAGGCTTTTGTGCATACGAATTAGCTGTTAAATAGGTTTTGAATTTTCTTGAAGTATGATACGGAAAAACTATAGCGTATTTTAAGAAAGACAAAAGATGTACCGAGTGCCAGCAAGAATTAGTATTTTCTGGTTGCAGTTTATCTGTATCTATTGGAGGTTGAACAGCTGTGTTTGCACAGAAGTTCAGCAACTGTAAAGCAGCATGAAGGACAATCAACACATATTTATGTTCTGCCTCTTTGCCTTAGAAGCTGAGTTCAAGGATGCACCATTGAAGTTCATGCTATTATGTTCCTGCCCAAGACTCAGTGAACATTTACTTTGGCACGTCTAACCCAGTTGGTGGAAGTGGATTAGTATTTGGAACAGTGGAACTGTTTAGTATCATCTCCCATTAAACAGATGTTCTAGACAATGTACAGTGGGCTCTTTAAGTAAAACCCATCCTCAATCTCACCTTCTTGTTTTTTCATCGTTTTAAAGAGCTCAGGCCATTGAATGGCTTATCTTTTGCGTTCCTTAGCTCTAGCTATATGTGTCAGTGAGGGCATCGTAATGGGCAGAAGTATGCTCGAACAGTAGACTAAAGTGGAGAGTGGAGGTGACTGAAAAGGAATGGGTCAGCAGGCTGTGGACTTCAGCTACTAATAGCTGAAGACCTCCAGAACTGCCAACTAGCTGCAAAAATAGGCAAAAAACCTGGCCGAGCTGCAGCTGGTCATAAAATGCCTAACTAACTGAACAAGATGGAGACTGAAATGCAAATGCATAGGAAGCTTCCAAAACTCCCTCGTCTTTGTTAGACTTTGATGGAGCTTGACTTTTATGTCTCATTTTGCTTGCTAGAATCGAGCTTATCATGCATAGCATGATGCTGATCTCCTGTGCAAGAGCCTCCTCAAAAGTGGTAGGCTTATGGTCCTCTAGGATCTAGGTCATTCACACAAAGTGGGCGCCCACTCCTTTGCTAGAAGATGGCTGATTGACGAGGGCCCTCCAATGTCTTTGGGAAAGAGCCAACCCTAGAATCTTACATCAAGCAACACTGCAATCATAGGAGGATCACATATGGCTTCTCACCCTATGAGGATGTGGAGGTGCTTGTGATACTTGTGGGTGATCCTATATTAGAGTGTGGCTCCCCTTATCATGGAAAGGAAGCTTCCTTTTTGGTGGTTGAGTGTTCCTTGAAGAAGGTTGAGGGGAAGTAGGAGGGGTGTTGAAGAAGAGGTAACTTGGAATGGATGGTGCGAAGGGTGGGGTAGGCAGGGAGTTATTGAGGTTCCACTTGCTATAGCACCATTGGGGGGATTATCTGAAGAAGAAGTAAGGTCTTTGTTGAAGACAATATCTGACTCACCACTTTGTGGGAATCAAGATCATAGAGTCTAATGACTAGAACCAACAAGTACATTCGGTTTGGACTTTGCATCAAAGTTTCCCTCTTTTTTTCTTATCAACAAGGGTGTAGACATTGCATCCAAAAAGCGAGTGGGCAACAATGGGCTTCAGTTTGAAGAAAGCTTGGGTAAGAACTCACTAGAATAGTTAATCGTTGTACAAGAGAAGAAAATGCAACCAATGACCTATTGTGTACATGAAGTGCAGTAGATACAACTTCAGCCCAAAGGACGTGTGATAACCCTTGGTGCTCAAGCATAGAATAGGCCATCTCCGACATGGTTCATTGCTCCACAACTCCATTTTCAAATGCTCTATTGGTGCAAGAGAACTTCATTCATAGCCTTTGCTGATTAAAAACCTATCAAATTCTTTAGAGGTAAGCTTTCCTCCAGATGGGGTTAGAACTCCTTGAACTTGAAGCCAGTTTGCTTCTTCATGAAAATCTTCTACTCACAAAATCGAGAATCAGCCTTTGATTTTGACTCTAGAAAATAAGCTCAATTATATTTGGAGAAGTCCTCAACCAATAGCACGAGGCATTTAGCTCTCCGCTTAGGGCTACACAAATTGGTATGGACCAACTTCAAAGGAGTAGATATCCTCCTAGTAGTGCCTTAGGAAAAGACTTGTGATGCTATTTGCCCTTCAAATAACTCGAGCATAAAGAGGGAAACTGGAAGCAAGATTTGGTAAGCCCTTTTGAGAGGCTTGATAAATAGAATCGAAGTTAAGGTGCGTGTAGATGTGGGCATACCATAAGAGTCCAAGTTCTATGAAGATACGACAAAAAGGGTTGTGAGCTTGTAAAGCTCACCCTCTTGAGTATTGCTCCATAGTACTTCTACAATGGAAGAATCTTCAACAGCTACTTGTGCTAGGTGAAGATCACACACCCCAAAACACCCCCTCCCCCCTTCCCAATTTGGGTAAGTCCATGAATTGAGAGTAGATTGAAGCCCAAAACTAGAACGTAGAAGACTTCAATTGACTAGGAGTAGTCCTTTATTCTCACTTTGACTTTGCTAAAGGCTACAACCAAGGGGCTCAATCCTTTTGACCTGTCTATTCGGAAGAAGTGGGATTGTGCACACATCGTGAGTAGACATTGATGAGTTGTCACTAATAATGATGTTGCCCCTTGTATCATGGAGGCCTTGGATAAATTGTTAGATTGAAGCGATACGGAAGTGAATGACCAAGACAAAGAGTGAACAGAGAGAAGTGAGAGAGAGATTGTGAAACACAAAAAATTTGCAGTGAGGAATGCTGTATAAGGGAGCAGAAATATACGCGGGTATAGAGAGAATATATACGTATGTCTCCATCTCGAAGATCTCAATTTCCATCAGCGTGGAGAGTAATCTCCACAGTATATAGCCTGAAATCTATGAAAACCAACTAAGGAAGATTGCTGAACAAGGGGGGGCCTTGTGCTTGTCCAATGTGTTATCATTGCGGTACTTGGTCTTGAAGACCCATTTGACTTCAATGATCTTATGAGGAGGCTTTGGCATGAGATACCAAGTATCATTCCGCTCAATCAACTCCAGCTCCTACTCCATTGCTTTTCGCCAATGATCATGCTGTAAAGCCTCCTTCACGGAAGTAGGTTGTTGATCCTGCATGTCACAAGTCATCAAACAGTAAATAATGTAAACAAGCTTAGTGTGGTGTGCTTGGTTCCTCCAAGAACGCCATGGGCCATCCTGCGGTTGCCACTCCTTAGGGACCCCCTCAATCCCGGGATCACGAAGAGTGTCACGAGTCCAATGAGGAGGCCGGATCTCGCCTCGTCACGCTCCATTTGTTGAAGTTTTTGCAAGGTCCATCGACACGGGGGAGCAATTGGTGAATCCGATGGCTGAGAACTAAGCTCCTCATCCGAAGATGAGTCCTCAAGAGGGACAGGTGCTAGAGGAATGGTTGCGGGCGTCTAGTTGTCACGGGGATCTCTGAGAAGAGGGTGTTTCTCACCCCCCTCTGAGGCTGGAACTTCGACGAACTGAACATCACGGCTCGTGTAAACATCCCGCTTAACAGGATCATATAATTGATTGCCTTGAGATTGCGAGCTATAGCCCACAAACACTTGTCTTTTGGAAGTGGCTTCAAATTTATAATGCTGTCTTTGGGATGTGAACACAGGTATCACACCCAAAACCCTGAAATAAGAAACATTTGGCTTAGACCCAAAGTATGCCTCATATGGAGTCATGCCAACAATAGTTGAAGTAGGGGAATGATTAAGGATGTGAATTGCAGTAGCCATAGCTGCAGCCCATAGACACTGAGGGGTTTGACGATGGTCTATCATGGTACATGCCATCTCAATCACACTACGATTTTTCTGCTCCAAGATGCCATTCTACTGAGGGGTGTTCATATTGGCAAACTCTTGGTGAATACCATGCTTCTTTCAGTTTTGACATTAAGAGTTTAATGGAAATCAAATGGTTTGATGGTTAGGGTTTTTACTTTTGGAAAGACCGTATGCAGTACATATTGTTCTTAAAGGATTGTGAGGATGCTTTGTAGAAAGATAAACCCGTACAAATGTCTGATGCAGATTGGGCCAAAGTCAACAAAAAGACTGTGGCTTATACAAAGATGGGTGTCACTGATGAAATTTTGACAGACATTAAGGGCTTAGATACTGGTCATGCAATATGGGAGAAGTTGAAAACTACCTATGAGATCACCACACCTGTTAATTAGGTGCATTTAATGCACAAGTTGGTGAATATGTGATTGGATGAGTCCAAGCATGCAGTTGAGCACTTGAGTGCATTTACTGGTATTTTAAATCGGCTCAAGGATGCTAATTTGGATTTTGATGATAAGTTGAGGGCGATCTTTCTGATCATGACACTGTCTAATTCTTGGGAGACCTTGGTAGTTTCTCTCAGTAATAACCCAATCTCTCATATGATGGTGTGAGGGGTTCAATCTTGAATGAAGAATTAGACGTAAGTCTAGCAGAGAAGGCAACAACTCAGCTTATAATGTTTGAGGCAGGGCTGAAAAAAAAAATGCAAATGCTAGATAGAGAAGCAAAAGCAAGAGCAAAGGAAGGGAAAAGAGCGATGTTACTTGCTATCAGTGTGGTTGGAAGGGCCACGAGAAGCTTGATTGCAGGTACTATAAGAAGGAACAAGAGAGAAAGAAGAATGCAGGAGACAAAGAAGAAAGAGGATAAGACAGATGCATCTGAGGCAGCCAAAGGCAAGGAAAAGGCCAATGTGGCCTCCAGTGTAGTCATAGAGGAGCTCTCAGATGCAGAGACTGATGTACTATGTGCAGCAGATTATGATGCCCTTGTATGTCACATGTAGGATATGTAGATTACCAAGGCTGATGTGATTGATGCACTTTTGTTAGTTGATGATGGTGTCACTTAGACTTGGATTGTAGACTCTGGTGCCTCTTTCCATGTAACTCCTTGCTTGGAGTGTTTTGCTATGTTCAATGCAGACAGCTATGGAAAAGTATATGTTGGAAATAACCATGCTTGCAGCATTGATGGGATAGACACTATACACTTGTCTTTGGATAATGGGCAAGAGCTTGTGTTGAAAGATGTTGGATATGTACCTGGCATCAAGAAGAGTTTACTATCTGTTGGACAGCTTGACTTGCATGGTTACACTACACTGTTTGGTGGTGGTTTGTTGAAATTGAAAAAGGGTTTCATGCTGATTGCAAAAGGAACCAAGAAGGGCACTTTGTATTGTCTTCACTGTGAAGCTTTGAATGGCAAGTTTCTTGCTGTTGCTGAAATTGGCTATCGTTTGGACTTGTGGCACAAGAGATTAGGCCATATGAGCCAGAAAGGACTTGATGTCTTTACCTCTTTGAAGAGGGTTGATGGAAAATGCTCTAAACTTGATATTTGTAATGATTGTCAGTTTGGAAAGCAAATGAAAAATTGCTTTTACTCTGGTGTCTCCCGTAAGTCCAATGTCTTGGACTTAGTGCATTCTCATGTATGTAGTATGCCTATGAAATCGTTGGGTGGTGCTGCATATTTTGTCTCTTTTATTGATGATTGTTCTAGGAAGATTTGGGTTGATCTGTTTTTAAAACTTTTCATACATTTGTGACCACTCAAACAGGTAGAAAGCTGAAATGCTTGAGAATTGATAATGGGGGTGGGTTCACATCTATTGAGTTGAGGGAGCTTATAGCTCCTTACAACCCTTCTTCAAATGGTGTGGCTGAAAGATACAATAGGGCTTTATGTGAGAGAGTGTGGTGCATGCTGTCCATTGCGAATCTCCCTCATGAATTTTGGGGAGAGGCACTTAAAATCGTGGTCCACATCAACAACTGCTCTCCAAACAGGTCCTTAAATAATGGCATCCTTGAGGAGGTTTGGTTCGGCAAATCGGCCTCATATGACCATTTACAAATATTCGGTTGTGATGCTTTTGTGCATGTTAGAGATGAGTTGAGGAGTAAAGTTGACTTGAAATCCACCGAAGGCATTTTCATGGGCTATGGTGATGAGGGTGAATTTGGCTATAGAGTGTGGTTACCACAGTCCAAGAAAATAGTTCGCAGCTGTAATGTTGTGTTTAATGAGGCAGAGTTGCTGAAAAGTACTTTAGCCTGTGATGTAGACATGAAAAAGGTCAAATTTCAGAATTTGCAGCCATCTATTGCTTCAAATGATGAGCCTCTTGATGCTGTACCACAGGCTGAAATTGATGATCAGCAAGTTATTTTTGAGCCAGATGATGATGGACAGCAAGTAGAAGCACAAGGAGGTCATGGACAGTAAGATAGACTTGCTGATTATGAAAATGTAGGAGCTGGAAATGAAAATGAAGGTGCCGCCGTATAGTATGAACAACATGCTGAAAATGGTTTACAACAGCCAATAAATGCTGAAAATAACATGCCTCCAGATGTAGACCCGATTCCTAAGAATGTAGATCATTGGGTATGCAGGTCTACACGCTTAAGAAGGTAGCCACATAGGTATGACCCCTCTTTGCATTATGTGATGCTTATAGATGAGGGTGAGTCTCTTACATATAAAGAGGCCAAGTCATGCAAATTCACCAGTAAGTGGGAGCTAGCTATGTAGGAAGAGATTAAATCTTTGTGTGCTAATGATACTTGGGATCTTGTGTTATTGCCTAAAGGAAGAAAGCCTCTTCCAAACAAATGGGTTTACAAAGTAAAGACAGTTGATGGGAAACCCAAGTACAAGGCAAGACTGGTTGCCAAAGGGGGTATGCACAAAAGGAAGGGATTGACTTCCAAGAGGTCTTCTCATCTGTTGTGAAGATGACCACACTATGTGTGCTTTTTGTTCTCACTGCTGTATTGATTTAGAGCTGTACCAAATGGATGTGAAAACAACTTTTTTGCATAGTGACATTGATGGTTGAGGAGATCTACATGAAACAGCCCGAGGGCTTTGTAGTTCCTGGAAAAGAGCAGTTGGTGTGTAAACTAAAATGCAGCTTGTATGGGCTGAAGCAAGCACCACGGCAATGGTACAAAAAGTTTGACACTTTTATGCTCTCTCATGGGTTTACACGCAGCTTTTCTTGCATGGCCGTGTTTAATGGTAGCATAGTCTAAAATTCTACAGCTCTTGAAGTTCTACGAATTCTAAAGCTTTTATAACACCTTATCATGGAAGAATATGCTGAAATATATGCATTTTTGCACAAGGAAATAAATCTAGAATTAAAAGTGATAGTTTACTAACCCAACCCTGCAGCTTTTGTAGCGATACTTGCAACTCAATAGGGAGAGCCCTATAGTGACTTGTGAAGCCTTGTGGCCTTTTATCAGAGAACAACATGCTGAAATTCATGTTTTCTCATGCTGATATGCACAGGGTGTAGAGAGAATATCTGCATATGTCTCCACCTCAAAGATCTCAGTCTCCGTCAGCCCCGCGAGCAGTCTCCACGGTCTACAGCTTGAAATTTGTGAAAACCAACTGAGAAAGACTATTGAAATCAAGGCCTATAAATAGGCTAAGAAAAACACAAAAAATAATGCAAGTCGGTTGCATTTAACCTATTGCTGTCCAACTGGACTGCTGCAACTGGCCGACTGTGCCACGTCAGTTGCCACGCGGCACTCCTGCACCAACTGACTGCAGAGTGAGCGTGAGCGGAGTGGAATGACGGAATGCGGGGCACACAGAAACTATGAAATGAGAATAACAGAACTTGCTTGCCAGTAACAAGATAACAAGATATGGTGAGAAGATAACTCTGTTATATAGCTTGAAATGAGTACAAGGAAAGAAGACTTGGCTTTGGACTTCTCTCTGACTCTTCTCTATGTCTATCTATGTGTGTCTTTGTTCAAGAGAATGGATGATCTTTATATAGGCTTATGGGCTGGGAATTTTCCCGGGCAGGGGTTTTCCGCTTTTACAGGAATTCGGGTAGAGTTTTTCCCGCTCTATAAGGATAAGAAGGCATCTTGTAGTGCACAATGAGTTGGATAAAATCTTTTACATCATAAAGGTGCAGGGAATATTGTACAGTAACTTTGAAAGTGGTTATGATGACTTTCTAGATAGTAGATCAGTAATAGTGTTTTGTACACTTGAAAGATATTCGAAAGTCACATCAAGTGCATCGAAAGAGAGCGACCATCTTAATAATCTTTTGTTTCCGATTTCATTGGGTGCTTTTTTAGTGAGGTACCCAGCACATGTTTTAGGTCAATGCGGATGGTAAAGAGAACAAATTCAATAAAGATTTTGAATGTTTTGATTGCTTTGATCATTGCCAAAATCTCTCTTTGGTAGGATGAGTAGTTTTTTTGAGTTGTGGAGAATATTCATGAGGCATATCTGCATGGATGTAATTATTTCGATTCTTCTTCACAAAGACAAGCACCCCAGCCAGCGTCAGAAACATCTATATATAGAAACAACGGAAGACCTGTAGGCAACCTGAGAGGAGGAAGATTTTGGATTATCTTCTTAATATTTTGGACTGCAATTGTGTGAATTGGTTTCCATTTGAATTTATCTTTTTAGAGTAGAGGATAGAGTTCCTGGGAGTAATGGGCTATATTTGGAGTAGAGGAATTGATCCAGTTTAAACAGCCTAGGAACTGTTGAAGCTGTTTTATTGTAGTAAAAGTGTCTGGCATGTCTGTGATTTTAGTCAATACATGCTCCTGAAGCTTTATGCCGCCTTGGTTTATTTCTATACCAAGAAACTCTATTGATGTTTGGAACATCACTGATTTAGTAGGTTGAAGTACTATTCCTGCTTCTTCCATTGCTTTTGCAAATTGAGAAAGATGCTCTATATGTTCCTGCGCAGTTTCTGAAAATACAAGAATATGATCAATATAAGTTAGGCAAAAAGGATATTTGCCAAAAATGGAATCAGTCCATTCTTGAAACTTTGTAGGGGCTATCTTGATTCTAAAGGATAGCACTGTCCATTGTTAATGGCCTTGAGGAACACAAAATGTTGCTGTATACTTGTCTTCTTTCTTTTTAGGTAATTACCAAAACCCTGATTTAAGATCAAACTTGTTGAAGATATTGGCTTTTTTCAATCTTTTTAGAAGAAGATCTTTTAAAGGAATAGGATGGCCATGTTCTATTAGATATTTGTTCAATGGTTTGTAATTGATCACTAATCTCTTTTTTCTTCTTTTTTGTTTTGAATGCTTGTTGACGTAAAAGACTTGACATGCCCATGGTGAGTTTATTGTTTCTATTGAGCCTTTTGCCAGTAGAGACTGAATCTCTTCTTTGCACAAGTGTAAGTCTTCATCCTTCATGCCTGAATGGACTGCTTTGGTAAGGACTGCATTAGAGTGGATGGGTAAGGATACCGCAAAATTTTGTCTTTTCTCCTGATAGATCATAGGGTCATCATGCATGAAAGTCTTTATATGTTCTTGTATTTGTATTGTAGCTTGTTCCTCTTTTTTTCAATTCTGTCTTTATCCACTGAGATCTTGAGTTTTCTTTAGCCTTAGCATTTGCTTCGGTAATAGAGTAAACAGTTCTTCCAATTTTTGTGAGTAGTATCATGTCAGCTTGTTTACACTTGTAAGTTACTGTAAACTTTCTGGCCCAAAAGATATAGAACACCAAATGTTGCAGGATGTTTGTACCAATCAATAAGTCATACCTCGTCTGTTTCATGAGTTGTATTTCTATTGTCACTTTGATTGTTCCAAGCTGTAAATAAGCGTGTGTCACATGAATGAGTGTGATTTTTTTGTTATTGGATAATTCTACTATCATGGGTCTAGAAACCTTTATACAATTTTTGGAAAAGAGTTCATAGGGGGCTATTGTCAATGAAGATCCTGTATCCAATAATGCATCTACAAAAAGAGAAAATTGTGGCATGTTCTTAATCTGTACACACACTATAGGAATAGGTCCACCTGTATCTAAAGCATTTAGTTTGTGGATTTTAGTGTGCGATGACCTTACTTGGTTTATTGGATCTATACTGTCACCTAGAGTTGAGCATTGCAATTCTTGTAAGATTGTTGTAGTTCCTTGAGCTATCTCCTTTTGGCTTAGCAAGATTCTTTTGTGGATTTTACAGAGTGAGTGTAATTCCTGTTGCATTTGTAAAAAGGCATTAGTCATATCCTGTCCTGCTTGTTGCATACCTGGACAGACTGAATTCAATAATTGTGATACTGTCCTGGGATGGTGTAGATTTTCCAGCTTGTGTGGAATAAAAAGATTTGTCTGTCCTTTTGTTTTTGGGCTAAGAGTACCTTGCTTTGGCAAGTCACATATGGATTTGAAAAGAATTCTTGTCGTATCTTATTTTTCTGTTTCTTGTGTTTTGATGAGGAGGTATTTGTGTCTTCAGATTCTTTTGGGCTTGATAAACTGTCTTCAAGTTTCTTTCCTTTCATTTTTGAAGAGGAGGTAAAAGCATTTCCCATAAATTTTCCTTTAGAGGAAAAATGAGCCTTGTGAGCATTAATAGCTTGAAAATTGTCTGGGTTTACCTCATCATCTAATTCTTCAGTTATATCAAAAGGTGTGTCTTCTAATGTATTTGAAAAATTGTCTGCTATATGCCAAGAGTCTGTTTCAGAAGATTCTTTAGAAGATCCTATTTCTTCTTCTTCTTCTTCTTCTGTGTCATAACTACTGTTGTGGGAATATTCGTCATCTGAATAGCTATCATAAGAATAACAACTATCGTAGTCATAATGGTGCATCGTGTTGACTTTGGCGGCATCTACATTATGCTTTTTCTTTGGGCATTTATTTGCTAAGTGTGAAGCACTTCCGCAAAGAAAACATTTCAAATCTTTGTTTTTAAAACTTTTACTATATTTTCATTTTTTGAAAAAAGGTTTTGGTGATACTTAGCTTTTCTGGTTCCTTTTGATCTTCTGGAATGCCTGTGAAACTTGTGGCTATATAAAGCTTCTTGTTCATAATCTGATTGATGTCCATAATGTCTTTGATGATGATGATGATGCCTGTTGTTCTTCCTTTTGTAGTAGCTGTGTGTGGAAATATCACAGTGACATCTGTCACATACAAAATCTGCTTTAAATTTAGAGATTTTTTTGCATATAGATTGTGGAAACTTTTGATTGAGCTGTGTCATTTTTTGTTGATGACAAACCTCTTTGATAGTCTGTTCGATGGTTTGGATAATTCGTCCAACACTATCAGTAAAGTCCCTGTTTTTATTTTTCATTCTTTGTTTACAATAAAAAGAGATGGGTTCTGGAAAAGAACATACTAGATGCTCTTTCATGGAGTTGTCATGAGCTCCAAGATCTTTATACATAAGGTCTCTCACATATACAAGGTATTCTTTGTATAATCTGGGATCACAGAGTTTGGATTTGAAAAATTCTTCTCTAGCTTCTAGTACATCCTCTAGTTTGTTTCCAACTAGTTCTCCTAATAATAGCTCAAAGAATATTTGAATAGGTTCTTGATGTTGTACTATAGCTAATTTAACCTGAGGATGAATAGATATCCACCATTGTTTAAGTCCACCCACAAAACCATGTGTCATTGCATTGAGAATGTCTATTCTATTTGTCTGTGGCTTTTCCATAATTTTTTGTCCTACATATGCATACATCATATAAATAAGAAGTTTAATTTCTTCGGATGTATTGTTGTCATTAGACCATATTGGAAAAGATCCAACTTTTTTCGGCACACCTATCTTCTTATAGAAGTGATTATAAGAAGAATTTGTTTTGGATGTTGATGCAGAAGTAGTATTCACAGGATTTGTAATAGTAGAAGAATTACTTACAGAAGAAAAGTAAGCATTCAATTGAGCTCGTAGTACTGAAGTTGGTGAAGTTGGAGATGGTTGTTGATGTGGATTTATAGGGACAATGTCTCTTCAATCACACTATCTCCGTTTTCATTAGCAGATGATGTAATGAATGCAGCTCTTTCTTGGAAATGTGCTTGATCATGGTAATACCATACTGACAGTTCTGAAGATGGTTGATTCGGAGGATTTTGTTCTATGTATTCTTCCATAATCCTTGAATCAAGTCTTTTGTATATGCTGCGAGTGAGCTCATCATTATCTTTTTCAGAATAATCAATGCACAAAGGTATTTGGTCTAGTACCTGATTTGCTTCTTTTTGTCTGTGAATCTTTTCAAAATCCTTTTCATCAATGTTTTCAAAAGCTGTTCTATAGTCATTGTCAGACCAATTTGGGAACATTAGCTTCAGATAATCTGTTAAGTTTGTCACAGTTTTTCCGGACTAAAGAGGTTGCTGATAGGAGGAAGAATTGATTTCAGGAAAATCTTCATCCAGACCTTTTAACAGAGGACAATATATTTGTTGCACTTCTTTTAAAAGAATGCTTTTCAAATTATATTCTTGATCATTTTTAGTATCTGAAAGTGTTTCATAACAGTACATATCCATATCCGTTGGAACACGTGTTTGCATTGGAAGTTCCTTCTCCTGTGGGGATAATTTCCTTTTCTTTTTTCTTTTCAGAGATAATATGTTAAACATTGAGTGTACCTGTGGAGGGTGAAGCAAAGTGAGATGTCCAGCCTTTTTGTAGTCTCTTGTTAGAGAAAGTAAGCCAGTCTGTCTGATACAAGGGCAGTAATGAAGTGCCAGTTTGAGAATTGGATGCTGCAGTAGGCCTTACAATAGAAGCTTTGTGTAGTTGATGACATAGTTGAAGAAGTCTATTTGTCATTTGATGCAGAGATTCTATTTTTTCTATCAATCCTGTAAGGGCAAGATGGGTCTAATTTTCAGCTTGAAGTTCTGCTATTGATGATGAGTTATCTTGTGGACGAAAACGGGGCTGCTTTATATTGATTCCCTTCATATTCAAATTCTTGGATATTGCTTATGACTCCAGAAGTTGATCCAGCTTTTTCTATCAGCTTGCAACAATGTTGACATACTCCTTGTATTATATAATCATGATTGCATGACTGGGTATGGAACTTAAGAGTGTTTGCCTTTTGGGATGGTGATATCCTGAGCTAAGGTTGTTGTATCACTGGCTTTTGAGGATGTAGTTCTTGTAGAGACAAACTGACATGTTGACCCTGTGAGAGTGAGTCTCCTACAGTAAGTATTTCTTGATCCTCAATATACAGAGTAGATGCTTTAAATTTGAAAATACCATTTTCACCATAGATATGGGAAGCACCGATGTCTGGCAAGATCCACTTTGAACTTGGTTGTGATTCATCGGTCATAATGGTTGAATTCCCCAATGACTTATAGCGCTCAGAAAGATGTTTGAAGGCAGAAGAGAGGGCATTTCCACTTTGTTTCGAAGAAGCCATAGGAATTTACTGGACTTTAATAGAGGATTTAATGCTCTTCAACGGCGAATACGGCAACACACACCTTAATGCCTAACGAGCGAGACCTCAAGAGTGTCACTTACTACCTTTCTTTTCTCGGTCTTACAAGTGGAAATAAATTTGCTCTGATACCAACTAATTGCAGAGTGAGCGCGAGTGGAGCGGAATGACAGAATGTGGGGCACACAGAAACTATGAAATGAGAATAACAAAACTTGCTTGCCACTAACAAGATAACAAGATATGGTGAGAAGATAACTCTGTATTATATAGCTTGAAATGAGTACAAGGAAACAAGGCTTGGCTCTAGACTTTTCTCTACACTCACTCTGTAAAATCCACAAAAGAATCTTGCTAAGCCAAAAGGAGATAGCTCAAGGAACTACAGCAATCTTACAAGAATTGCAATGCTCAACTCTAGGTGACAGTATAGATCCAATAAACCAAGTAAGGTCATCGCACACTAGAATCCACAAACTAAATGCTTTAGATACAGGTGGACCTATTCCTATAGTGTGTGTACAGATTAAGAACATGCCACAATTTTCTCTTTTTGTGGATGCATTATTGGATACAGGATCTTCATTGACAATAGCCCCCTATGAACTCTTTTCCAAAAATTGTATAAAGGTTTCTAGACCCATGATAGTAGAATTATCCAATAACAAAAAAATCACACTCATTCATGTGACACAGGCTTATTTACAGCTTGGAACAATCAAAGTGACAATAGAAATACAACTCATGAAACAGATGAGGTATGACTTATTGATTGGTACAAACATCCTGCAACATTTGGTGCTCTATATCTTTTGGTCCAGAAAGTTTACAGTAACTTACAAGTGTAAACAAGCTGACATGATACTACTCACAAAAATTGGAAGAACTGTTTACTCTATTACCGAAGCAAATGCTAAGGCTAAAGAAAACTCAAGATCTCAGTGGATAAAGACAGAATTGAAAAAACAGAAACAAGCTACAATACAAATACAAGAACATATAAAGACTTTCATGCATGATGACCCTATGATCTATCAGGAGAAAAAACAAAAGTTTGCGGTATCCTTACCCATCCACTCTAATGCAGGCCTTACCAAAGCAGTCCGTTCAGGCATGAAGGATGAAGACTTACACTTGTGCAAAGAAGAGATTCAATCTCTACTGGCAAAAGGCTATAGAAACAACAAACTCACCATGGGCATGTCAAGCCTTTTACGTCAATAAGCATTCAGAACAAAAAGGAGAAAAAAGAGATTAGTGATCAATTACAAACCATTGAACAAATATCTAATAGGACATGGCCATCCTATTCCTTTAAAAGATCTTCTTCTGAAAAGATTAAAAAAAGTCAATATCTTCAGCAGGTTTGATCTTAAATCAGGGTTTTGACAATTACCTATGAAGAAAGAACACAGGTATAAAACAACATTTTTTGTTCCTTAAGGCCATTACCAATGGACAGTGCTATCCTTTGGAATCAAGATAGCCCGTACAAAGTTTCAAGAATGGACTGATTCCATTTTTGGCAAATATCCTTTTTGCCTAACTTATATTAATGATATTCTTGTATTTTCAGAAACTGTGCAGGAACATATAGAGCATCTTTCTCAATTTGCAAAAGCAATGGAAGAAGCAAGAATAGTACTTTCACCTACTAAATCAGTGATGTTCTAAACATCAATAGAGTTTCTTGGTATAGAAATAAACCAAGGCGGCATAAAGCTTCAGGAGCATGTATTGACTAAAATCACAGACATGCCAGACACTTTTACTACAATAAAACAGCTTCAACAGTTCCTAGGCTGTTTAAACTGGATCAATTCCTCTACTCCAAATATAGCCCATTACTCCCAGGAACTCTATCCTCTACTCAGAAAATATAAATTCAAATGGAAACCAATTCACACAATTGCAGTCCAAAATATTAAGAAGATAATCCAAAATCTTCCTCCTCTCAGGTTGCATACAGGTCTTCCATTGTTTCTATATACAGATGTTTCTGACACTGGCTGGGGTGCTTGTCTTTGTGAAGAAGAATCGAAATAATTACATCCATGCAGATATGCCTCAGAAATCTTCTCCACAACTCAAAGAAACTACCCATCCTATCAAAGAGAGACTCTGGCAATGATCAAAGCAATCAAAACATTCAGAATCTTTATTGAATTTGTTCCCTTTACCATCCGCACCGACCTAAAACATGTGCTGGGTACCTCACTAAAAAAGCACCCAATGAAATCGGAAACAAAAGATTATTAAGATGGTCACTCTTTTTCGATGCACTTGATGTGACTTTCGAATATCTTTCAAGTGTACAAAATACTATTACTGATCTACTATCTAGAAAGTCATCATAACCACTTTCAAAGTTACTGTACAATATTCCTGCACCTTTATGATGTAAAAGATTTTATCCAACTCATTGTGCACTAGAAGATGCCTTCTTATCCTTATAGAGTGGGAAAAACTCTACCTGAATTCCTGTAAAAGCGGGAAACCCCTGCCCGGGAAAATTCCCAGCCCATAAGCCTATATAAAGATCATCCATTCTCTTGAACAAAGACACACTTAGATAGACATAGAGAAGAGTCAGAGAGAACACGCATAGATAGACATAGAGAAGAGTCAGAGAGAAGTCCAGAGCCAAGCCTTCTTTCCTTGTACTCATTTCAAGCTATATAATACAGAGTTATCTTCTCACCATATCTTGTTATCTTGTTTCTGGCAATCAAGTTTTGTTATTCTCATTTCATAGTTTTTGTGTGCCCCGCATTCTGTCATTCCGCTACTCTCGCGCTCACTCTGCAGTCAGTTGGTAACATAGCAAATTTATTTCCATTTGTAAGACTGAGAGAAAAAAGGTAGTAAGTGACACTCTTGAGGTCTCACTCGTTAGACATTAAGGCGTGTAGCACCGTGTTCGCCGTTAAAGAGCATTAAATTCTCTATTAATGTCCAGTAAATTCCTATAGTTTCTTCGAAAGAAAGTGGAAATGCCCTCTCTTTTGCCTTCAAACATCTTTCTGAGCGCTATAAGTCATTGGGGAATTCAACCATTATGACCGATGAATCACAACCAAGTTCAAAGTGGATCTTGCCAGACATCGGTGCTTCCCATATCTATGGTGAAAATGATATTTTTAAATTTAAAGCATCTACTATGTATATTGAGGATCAAGAAATGCTTACTGTAGGAGACTTACTCTCACAGGACCAACATGTCAAGCTTCTTTCACTTGTCTCTCCTAAAATACAAAAGCAGCAAGCCAAAAAAGAATATCCTTACATCCATCTAGGATATATAGCAATAGGTATAATCCCTCTGTTTAGGCGTGGCCTAAATGCCTCCTGTATGGTAGCAGTACTAGATACCCGTCATATTAATCTACATTATATGATAGTAGGAGCAGTTGTTTCACCCCTATTTAATGGACCTATTTTCTTTGAAGTCCGTCCGAATTATGTTATAGGTGTAGATGATCTCTACCTACTTGAACTTCTAATGTTACATATTAGAACTCTAGGTTAAGAAATGAAAGCTTCATCAACTCATTTAGCTATCCAATACCGTATGGATCACAAGATAAAGCTCAAACGATCATCATGAAATCAAATGATACTACTCAAAGGTTTCTTTCAGATAGTGTAAATTGGTTTGAAATAGAGTTGCCCCATGAATGGCAACTAGACATTTCCTCTATCCAAAAAAAGGAGTTACTTACACCAAAAGTCATTAAGGTACAAAACATCAAACGTAAAACACTATTACTTCCACAAAAGCAGTTACAGAATGGTTCTTTGTCTCTACAAGAACTCTCTCCTCAAAAGCTAGTGATACAACAACCTCAGCTCAGGATATCACCATCCCAAAAGGCAAACACTCTTAAGTTCCATACCCAGTCATGGAATCATGATTATATAATACAAGGAGCATGCCAATATTGTTGCAAGCTGATAGAAAAAGTTGGATCAACTTCTGGAGTCATAAACAATATCCAAGAATTTGAATATAAAGGTAACCAATATAAAGCAGCCCCATTTTCGTCCACATGATAACTCATAATCGACAACAGAACTTCAAGCTGAAAATTGGACCCATCTTGCCCTTACAGGATTGATAGAAAAAATAGAATCTCTACATCAAATGACACACAGACTTCTTTAACTATGTCAACAACTACACAAAGCTTTTATTGTAAGGCCTACTGCAGCATCCAATTCTCAGACTGGCACTTCATTACTGCCCTCGTATCAGATAGTCACAGATTGGCCTACTTTCTCTAACAAGAGACTACAAAAAAGCTGGACATCTCACTTTGCTTCACCCTCCACAGGTACACTCAATGTTTATCATATTATCTCTGAAAAGGGAAAAGAAAAGAAAATTATCCCCACAAGAGAAGAAACTTCCAATGCAAACACGTGTTCCAACAGATATGAAAATGTATTGTTATAAAACACTTTCAGATATCGAAAATGATCGAGAATATGATTTGGAAAGTATTCTTTTAAAAGAAGTGCAACAAATATGTTGTCCTCTGTTAAAAGATTTGGATGAAGATTTTCCTGGAATCAGTCCTTCCTCCTATCAGTAACCTCTTTAGTCTGGAAAGATTGTGACAGACTTAACAGATTATCTGGAGCTAATGTTCCCAGATTGGTCTGACAATGACTATAGAACAGCTTTTGAAGACATTGATGAAAAGGATCTTGAAAAGATTCACAGACAAAAAGAAGCAAATCAGG
Source organism: Lygodium microphyllum (assembly GCF_053477565.2). Taxonomy (NCBI): domain Eukaryota; kingdom Viridiplantae; phylum Streptophyta; class Polypodiopsida; order Schizaeales; family Lygodiaceae; genus Lygodium; species Lygodium microphyllum. The sequence continues at coordinate 38,875,027 of NC_141157.1, read as the reverse complement.
TACTAGACCAAATGCCTTTGTGCATTGATTATTTTGAAAAAGATAATGATGAGCTCACTCGCAGCATACACAAAAGACTTGATTCAAGGATTATGGGAGAATACATAGAACAAAAACCTCCGAATCAACCATCTTCAGAACTGCCAACATGGTATTACCATGATTAAGTACATTTCCAAGAAAGAGCTGCATTCACTGCATCATCTTCTGATGAAGACGGAGATAGTGTGATTGAAGAGACATTTGTCCCTATAAATCCACATCGACAGCCATCTCCAACTTCACCAAGTTTAGTACTACGAGCTCAATTGAATGCTCACTTTTCTTTTGTAATAATTTTTATGCTATTACAAATCCTGTGAATACTACTTCTACATCAACATCCAAAACAAAACATGTCGCCTGCTAAACCTGTTGAACTTGCTGCTCTTGCTGCTCTTTCTTGTCCAGGGAATGTCTAGCTCTAACACCAATCGCGGTGATAAGTCATATGAGAGAATGCAGTGCTATCCACAAGCTGAGGCTTCTGTAAAGAAGAATCTAAAGAGAGGTTTTCAAATGCTGTCTTTCACCTTGTAGAGATCGAAGATGGAGATATTTTTTAACACTTTCCCTTCAGATAGAACATCGTTTCATAGTTTGGATACTTGGGATGACTCTTGGACTTTTTGACCTTATCCTTATCTTGCTGTTTTTTCTATTTCTTGATTTTCTTCTAGTTTTGATTGCCATTGTTTGATGAGGTTCTAGCAGGAAAAACGTGGTTGGTAGTTCTAGCTTTGCCAATGCCAGTCTCTTTATGGCTCATGTCTTGCTCCAAGGTCCTAGGTATGAGCTCTTTCTAGGTGATGATGTCCTACACTTTGGGGGTTAGGGGGCTAGTATAGAAGATGATAAATGCCCTAAAAAACATAGTATGTACAACAATTATAATATTTATTCGTCTTCAAGACTTAATATATTATCAAGAAATGGATAAAAAAAATACTTAAAGCTAGATATGACTATTGTTTAGAAAATTACTACAATGAAAAGGTAAAAGAACCCCCTCCCCCTCTCCCCCCAGCGCCCTTAAAAAAAAAAAGAATGTATTTTTACTCAATTAAAGTCTTTTAGGAAAAGCTCAGTTAGAATCAAACACAAATTGTGGTGAAGTAGTTCTTACTTTCACAAGATTATGCAAAGATGTACATGCACACATGCATTACTTATTGTGTAATAAAAGCAAGTGATTTCTTTATAAGATAAGAATAAAAAGAGAGAAAATTAGCCTTTCTCCATTTATGAATAATAATACATCAATATGGCTTGCTTCTTATTCTTGAAATGAAAGAAGAGCTCGAGAAGGAGGGGTTGTAATGAATTTACATGTTTGTTATCTTGTAAAACAACAACGAAAGAAGATGAAACATGGAAATATTTGCTGATGGAGTAGAGGATGATGACATAGATATAGGGCGCCAACTTTAGGCTATCATTAGTTGTAGAAGAGTTTACAATCAACACTATCTTTTCTTAAATCCATTGCGTGGATCCACCATGACCTATGTAGTATGACCACTCATTAGTGGCTAGCTCTATTGCACTTTTCTTTATATCTAGTAAGTGCAAAAGGAAACAATTATAATAAATGATTAAATATGCAAAATAATAGAAAGGATACAAATTCTTTTTTGCTTGTGTTATGATAAAGACGCTTGTCAAAGACGCAAGGTGTGATGAGTGCCACAACCATGTCTTTCGAGGAAACCTTGTTGTTGAGGGGTGCTAACTCATTCCGTATCTCCTCCATCTTATTGATATGGTCCTTTATAGTTAAGAATTCAACTCTACAGATACGTGACATAGCCTCATCTCGAGGATCATGCGATGAGAAAAAATACAAAATTGATAAAGAGATGCAAACGGAGTCCACACCTTAGTCATGGAGTACATTCTTTTGCTAGTAGTTGTGTCTTGTAGCGTCATCTTCTTTCTCTAAGCCTTAGTTTGAGTGAGATAGGACGTTATGATCTTTGATATTCAGTTGGTTATGTGTTTTGACATGAGTGAGATGGGGACATTACGAGTCTTGATATTCAGTTTGTTATGTGCTTTGATATAGAAGGCAGCTTTGTTGACGAAGGAGGCAACCTTATTTAAAGCATGCATTTCTTTTTTAGTGACTTTCGGGTGTGTTGACATTGTTAGTGTACAATTTCTAGTCCTTGCATTTCTTTTAGTGAGTTTGGAAGACTTGTTCGCACTGGGCAAGTGGTGATTTGATCATGTAAGCTGCGATCAACATTTTCTCTTGGCGATTCCATTATTTTATTTCCCAAATGGAAGTTGGCCAGCATTTTTGCTCCCTATTCGACTAGGTCAATCAATTCTGGGCAGTTTTTGCTATTTATAGTAGGCAAACTTAGTTGGTAGTATTTTCTCACAAGCTTTTACAATGGATTTTAGCACAATGTGATATTTAGGGATTCTTCTCTGTCTTCTAGTGCTGCCTTTCAAAATCAGCCTGATCTGGTGGCTCTCATTGATGCCCCATGTTGTGTACATGGATTGATGAGTTCTCTTCATATTCAACATTCTTTTGAAGTTTAGTGCAGATTTTTTTCTTTCATTGCAATCTTTCTCTTCTATCATAATGACCATGAAATTCAAAAGAGAGTACGTGAGTTTTATAGTCAATGTACAAAGAGAAATATTTATAAAAAGACCATGGTATGCCAAGAATGACATCGATGTGGTCAAGGCTCATAAGTTAAAAGTCCATAAGCTGATGATTCTAGTGGATCAAAAGACTTAATCTCCGTACCACCATCTGATTTTGGCGGTCTACAAGAGGGTCCTTCGCATAATGGACAAGTTGCAATTTTTGCATCAACCGAGGAGGAAAAAAATTAAAAGTAGAGCTATTCTTGAACAAAACTATTGCTTCTTGGCTGTTAATATGCCCAATGATCGTTAAAAGATTATATATGCTAAATATAATTATGGAGCAACCATTGCAACTACTTATGTTAACAAAACAATCTTTCGATAAAAATTTAGAAGAAATACTTTGAGCTTCAACAATGTTTACTAAAGTCTTGAAAGTAGACTTTTCCTTTTTATTTTGGGGACACTCTTGATTATTGTGAAAGTTACTCGCTTGATGGTATGCAAAGCAACGACCCTTTGAGCGATCTTGGCTTTGAGTGACTTTGTGCTTATCTTTTTTCTTATACAACTCTGAAGGCGATTGATATATTGTTGCCAGGATATAATATTTATTTGGCTTAAAGATAGAGGTAGATCGATGGAAACCTTCCATTGAGTGGCTGCCCTTGCTTGTAGCCAAAGTATTATAAAATTATTTCGCTTATCTGTAGTCATGCCCCCAGTACGTGTAATGGATTGTGGAGCACCTTGTTCTGGTAGTTCGGTGGTTCGAAAAGATATCTCATGTAGAGTGACATATAAGGATCATCCAAGGCTTTTGTTTTGTGTAAAAGATTTTTAAATTCTTATGAGTACGCGTCGAAGCTCTTTTTTCCCATATCCAACTCAAATAATCTATGAAAATTTCCAATCCGGTCATTAATTATGAAACGATTCTAAAAAATGGATTGAAAATTTGCCTATGTTATTAGCGTGGAGTGTACCCTTGCTCACCAAGTATACGTCTTTCTCTACAATACGATTTATATTTGTTCGATATGTTGAGCGTCATCGAATTGATACAAATCAAAGTAAGTTTTCCATTTGGCTAGCTATGTATTGATGCTTGTCTCATCACATTCTTTCTTTTTTCCTTTAAAGGAATTAAGTTGGAGTTGAAAAGGCAATGTCCTTATGGTTGTAGGTATAATGGGGAGTGCGCATCTTGACTAATTGCTGTTGCATATTCTTGATTTGAGCTTGAATAATTACTGCTAGTGATAAATCTCCATGATATCAAATGGAAGAAAATGCTTTGGGACCTTGCTCGTACGTGTATTTGGGTTTAGGATAAGCCAGACATGCATCCTCCACATGTTGAGGTTCAGTAGAAACGGGTTCATTAAGGGGAGGCACTCCTTCAAAAGCCAAGATGGTAAGAGAGGAGGAGAAATTCATGAGAAAATAAGAAGATTGAGAGTGAGAGTTTATGTTGTTTTGATTCGAGAGAGGCAAATGCGGTTGATAAAAGGACTATAAACAAAGTGCATTAAATGTAAGTCTGAACAGTCGATTTTAAGAAAGAAGGCAAGGGGGTAGCTTTGTTAAAAATAAAAAATACATGGTGGGTTTAAGAGAAGAAAAAAAAAAAAGGAAAATATATAACAAGCATTCTTTCTTTCCTTTCTTCTCCTTTTTTTTCTTTTTCAAGAATAGTTGCCATTGGTTAGGTAGGAACCCATGTGGCAGCTTGAACGTCCATCCCTTTCTCGTCAAGTCTATGATCGCCGGTAGGTTCCCCCACTTGACCTATAGCTGTCGGTTTGTACCTAGCCAACTATTGCTAGCTTGTGCTTGGCCTATTACTAGTGGCTTGTGCTTGAGCGGCTATGAACAATAAGCCAACTTAATCTCTCTTCTCCCTCTTTTTCTCTCTCTTTGTTTGGTAGAGGCTAGAGATTCTACCTTTGATAGTTCACACACACACACACACACACACTCTCTCTCTCTCTCTCTCTCTCTCTCTCTCGACAGAGTTCTTTCTCTCTTATCGACAATACTTTCTCCCTCTCTCCTTAATATCACCTGTTTCCATCTTCTTTGTCTTTCTCTCTTTGCAACATCAGAGATAAATATTAACATTAATGTTAATGTAAAAACGAATAATATTATTAATATAATCATTGAATGCTAGGAATTACAATAACATTCAATGATATATTAACGTCAAAATTGATAATAACATTAATATCAAATGTTAAATTAATAAGTAACAAAGAAATTTTGGGATTTTGGTTATTGATGATGGTTTGCCATAGTCTCGGAGTGCTAGCTTCCTAGATTTTCTCATTAGTACTACTAAAATTTTTTGATGTATATGCTGTTGTGCCACTATGAGGACATAGTATGAAAAACTCCAGAGTGTATTGTCATTCGATTTTCTTATTGATCTAGAAAATCAATGCCATATTAGTGATTAGTGTTAATGACTATAGTATAGATGGTCCAAAAAATACTAGATTTTTAGATAAAACTAGCATATTTTTGATGTTTTGAATATTGTTTATTGTAAATATTCTAAAAAGCTATGAAAATTTCTAGAATAGGGTGGCATGGAAAAAGTAAGTGGTTTTTTCAGCCAGTTTTGGAGATTTCATGAAAAAAGAAGGATTGCTGAAATTGCGCAGGTCGCGATCACAGATTACAGCTAGCAAAGAGCACCCCGAACTGGGAGAAGAAGAAGGAGTGATCTGAAAGAATTCTGACTAGGAATTCTGCTGTTTTATCCCCCTTTCGAAGCCAACGGAACCATTAGATTTGCGGTTTGAGCTGTAGAGAAGAAGCTGCTGTTTGATACACGTTTTTGGTCTACAAGGGAGCTCCAGAAGATCTAATGCTTGGAGATTTTTTCTAAGTAGTGTCAAACAAGGAATTCCAGGTTCTATCAATACATAGTGCTTTGATTCATTAAGCTTTGTCTTTATCTTGTGTACCTCTTATTTATTCTTTTTCTTCTCTTACATCTCCTATTCTCTACTTCCTTCTATCTCTTATTCCCGGTGGATACGACCTTTCGATTAAAATCCCTCCGATATTGGTGAACTTGACGTGAAAGTTCGTCAGAAGGAAAGACAAGATGGAAGAATCTTCGAGCACAATTTCTAGTGATGTTTTGCAATAGTTAGTGTAGAATAGGAACCTGCATATGCAGGTACAACAACAACAGGTGATGTAAGCTTCTGCTTAAACAGAAACTATTGTGATGAATGCTCTACAAGTAGTAGAGCGTGAGATAAAGTTGTTCAATGGCAAGAATGCATTTGCATATGTGGATATCTATGCTCAAAAGATGGAATTCTTTGGGGTGACTCCCACTATCTGGTCCAAATTTTCTCTGTCTGACTCGTCACCTCCTTCCTCCCATAGATCGAGTCAGGGATCCGACAGGATCTTGTATCTAGGGTGGATGCTGGGGGATCAAGTGTCAGGAGAACCGGGCAATGATCAAACAACGTGGTGCCTGCCAAGTACTCAATCTGGTCTCCACGAGAGCCTCCCCACTCTCCCACATAAAACCTATCCAACTGCTTCAACAGGACTACCTAGCCGCCTGTATCCCCAAGAGAAGTCCAACGATCTCTCCCTCTCCTTCCTGTGGAAGCCACCTAGGCATCGCGTGCTCCTACTGCTAGTAGAAAGACCTCCCATGCCTCCTGCTCCTCCCCAACCATGCCCTGGTAGTTTCTGCCTCTACCTTGCTGGTCCTCCAAAGCCTCCAGGTTGTTGAAGGCTCCTCCAATGATCTAGGAGTCCTCCTGTGGGATTCCATCCGCGATCTCCATCCAAATCTGTTGCATGCCCTAACCTCCATAGGGACATAGACATTGAGGACTCCAAGGCAGGAGCCCCCAATATCCAATCTGATCCATAGAACCCTCCCTACTACTATCGTCCTGCGGTCTCGTACATAGGCGGTGAGACTTGGGTCAATAGATGCGCATACGCCTCCACTCCTGCCGTGGGCACCTATGGCGTGCTCCCAGTAAGTGTGCAAGCTGCCCGGAAGTAGCTTCTCAACCCATTGGGCCTGGATGGGGGTGAGCTTGTGCTCCTATAGAAGTAAGATGTCGATCCGTCCGGCAAGGGCAGGTTGCAGCTCCTGCTGAACAATCAACTTCGTGGAACCACGTGCCCCCTTGTAGTGGAGACTATTCAGATTCCAAGATGCAAGGTGTAAGCTCATGGGGAAACCTGTGATTGACCGAACATGCATCTGTTCGGTGTGGAGGCTGCTGATGAGGAGGAGAAGCTATGAGGCATGTAAGTACGCTTTGCCGCCGGTCTAGACAACGAACTCTAGTCCCCCATGGTGGCCCTCGGTCGGACCATAGGGGTGATAGATGCTCTAGGTGATACCATCAATGCATCTATCAGCCATGCTGAGAGTCGTGACTCTATACATGGGTAGAAACGGGCCGCTTGTGCCAGGGGCCACTCGATCACATCCCTCGGAGCTCTCCATTGTGGAGGGGCTCGAAAGATAATGCTCAAGTGTGGGACCTTGGCACCAGCCCACCAGTTAATGTCTATCATGCAACCAGGTCATTGCTGTGCAAACAGTGATAGTCCTTCTGCCATCCACTGGGAGATGTGGTCCACCACTTGACTCTTCAACTCTTTCTCTATCTGTGTAGTCGTCCACTCCCCTGAGTGAGAGGATCGAAGAAAAAAGTCATAGTTTGGTCCATTCAATGGTGCTAGTAGATGGACCTTGCTCCTCCTTGACTTACGAACCACGAAGATACCCACCTCTAGAGGTAGTGGGAACTCTCCGCGCTCCGCAACTCTCAAGTAGGACCATGGGCCAATGCGGAAGAACTCCTGTGGCAAGAGTTGTGCCTGTCTCGGGAAAGTGTGATGGGCAGTAGGAGTGGATGAGCTGGTGGCTGTATGGGAGGGGGAAGACTGCTGGTGTGAGGATGATGTAGGGGTGTGTGGCTCATCACCTCCTGTGGGAGGAGGGGGGGGTGGGTCTGGGGGGGAACACTTGTACCGGGTGCGGATCAGGGAGGGTGCTCAGTAGGGGAGGTGGTAGGGGGGAGGAGGATCGAGGGATGGTGGGATGGACGGAGGTGCATGGCGGGTGGGGGGGGGGGGGGCTGGTGTGTCAGAAGTGGAGCAGCGGTGGAAGCATAAACATGTGCTGAAATAAACTGCTGAAACACAAGACAAAAAAGAGAAAAGAAAGAACACGATACAGATGAGAACTCAGATGTATGCACGGGAAATGGAATCCATATATCTGAACACGAGACAGTCGCATACAACAGTGAGTCACTGGTTGCGTGGGCACTGGCACTGGCTCCTCTCTCCACAGAGTCTGCAGATGGTGAAGATGAAGTGACTGACTGAGGAGGAGCCACTGAGTATAAATAGGCTGAAAAAGTGGGGAGCAATAATGCTGGTCGGACAGCATTAAAGCTGGCCGACTGGTGCATAAAATGCTCCACTGGCACAAAATGCCACACCAGAAAAATACCTAAAATACCTAAAAAAATGCCCAGCCCAGATCAAGCTCAGACTCACACATGAGCTGACAAATACTCTGCTAACACCCTCTCTCAGATCATGAGTGATCTGATACAATACAATAGTACAATGAAAAGGGATCAGAAACTATACAACATAGAACCACCAAGTAGAACCATGGATACCCAACCAGTGGGTGATCAAGCCACCACCAAGGTGCCTCGGAGAGAACCTGATGTCGATGTCGATCGTACCAAACATCTGAAAATAGAGAAGATCATAGCATGTCTCTGTGTCCATCATCAATGTCTCGCAGTAGCATACAAGACCATCCTGTCAAAAATGCCTCTGAACATAGGTGACCATGGATTCCCTGCCTTTGGCTAGACCGCCAAAGTGTCCCCTCATGTGAGCTCCAGACGAAAGCCTCCCGCTCTTTGTCAGATAACCAGCTCAGCATGAACCTGGATGTCAATCCCAGCTCCAGGATTTGATTCCGCCAGACTGAAGTCGATGCGTCAGGGACGTCCCTCTCTAGAACCTGTGCACCTGTATAAAAATATAGATGAGGCGCGGCTGCCCCATCTGAACACCCGCTCACACTCCCTCTCTGGCACAAGAGAGTCATGAGGGATGACCTCATCACCACCACTAGAAAGCAGCCGAGGAAGGGGCCACCAAGCCCTTCCCGCGATCCGAAGAAGAGGATCCCTTCCGCGCCTTGGACTTCACCTTGGTCGGAGGATCGGAGTCGGAGTCTGATGAAGGAGAGAACTCATCGGTAGAGTCAGCATCCCGCTTCGTCTTCTGCTCCTTCTTCCTGGAAGCCGCTAACTTCTTGCAGTCCTTCCGCAAATGTCCCTTCTTACCACAGTGGTAACACTGGGCCTTCGACTTCTTCTTCCCGTTACCCTGCTCTAAAGCTACATAAGCCTCACCTCCATAATGTGCCGGAAGCCGCCCCTGTAAACTCAAGGATGTCTCATGCTTATCATCAGTGGAAGTGCACGGAAGAGCCATATGGAGAGGATAAGAAGAGAAGTAGAGAAGAGATGGAATTTAGAGAGGAAACACAGCCAAAACACAAGCACAGACTGTAGAAAATGAGAGTTCACATGCAATATAACCCAAAATCTGATCAATAGAAGACAAAATCTGCTGCAGAAAGTCAAAAAATCAGTCAAAAACTGCCAAAAACAGAGAAAACGGCCTGAAGTAACAGTCACCCAGTCACGAGAGACGCTGAATCAGCAAAACACAGGCTGTAAACTGGTGAAAACAGGTAGTAAACTGTCGCCAGCAGCTGCAGATGAAAAACGCAGGCAGCAGAGGGTGCGTAGGCAGCAAGCGATGGCAAAACTGCAAAAAACGCAGGCTAAAAACAGCCCCAAAACAGGTCGCCTGGCTGCGACAGCAGTCGTCTGATCAGCAGGGGTACAAAACAGTCCTGAAATCAGCAAGAAAACACAGCAGAAACACAAATCCTGAAAACTGATACCATGTCAGAAGTGGAGCAGCGGTGGAAGCATAAACATGTGCTGAAATAAACTGCTGAAACACAAGACAAAAAAGAGAAAAGAAAGAACACGATACAGATGAGAACTCAGATGTATGCATGGGAAATGGAATCCATATATCTGAACACGAGACAGTCGCATACAACAGTGAGTCACTGGCTGCGTGGGCACTGGCACTGGCTCCTCTCTCCACAGAGTCTGCAGATGGTGAAGATGAAGTGACTGACTGAGGAGGAGCCACTGAGTATAAATAGGCTGAAAAAGTGGGGAGCAATAATGCTGGTCGGACAGCATTAAAGCTGGCCGACTGGTGCATAAAATGCTCCACTGGCACAAAATGCCACACCAGAAAAATACCTAAAATACCTAAAAAAATGCCCAGCCCAGATCAAGCTCAGACTCACACATGAGCTGACAAATACTCTGCTAACATGGTGGCCGTGGAAAGGGGGGGTTGTGGGCCAAGGTCAGTTGGGGGGGTCATGCCATGTGGAGGGGGGGTGGGTATGGGGATTGTGGGATCTTAGGTGAGGTAGTCTGTGGCGCGGGTGGTGGATGTGGGGGGCTATGGTCCTGCCGGGTGGGGCAGGTAGGGGGGGCTGTGGAGTGCTCTGCCGAGGGGGCGTCGCTCGCCCATTTGCTTCTTGCTGTCGAGGCTGGGTTTGAGAAGGTGGCTGTGCCCTCCTCTGTCGTCTCTCTCTCTGTTGTCTTTGGACTTGTGTAAAGCCGTCAGTGTCCACGTGCGGGCTTGTTGGCGGAGCCGCCTTGGCTCCGAAACGCGTACACACCGCTGCCTGATGCCCAAAGTCGTGGCAGCGCAGGCACTGCCCTGGCTGCCCCATCACAATGACCTGCTGCCTAAAGGAGTGCCCGCCCGCCTCAATCTCTAGGATCTGTGGATATTCTTGACCTCTTTCATTGCCACCCGTACCTTTGGGACTCCTGCTGCTGTCACTGCATCTGCGAAAGACGGTGACCGGGTGCTAAAGAAACCTGTTGGAGTGCAAATGCCTCCACAGTAAAGCCACTGTACCAAGGGACCATGTATATGACCCCCTTCATGTATGGTGAACTAGCAAGTAACTTGCGAGCTACGTCTGCCAAACTGAGCTTGACCATGAAGATCCCTTGGCCCATTAGGATTGCCTCCACGATCTGCGTTGTGCCGATGCGCAGCGTGGAGTGAAGCTAGTTCCGAAGCTGGGCCCTGGCTGGGGAATGCCCTACTACCTGACCATAAATCACTGTTTCCTTTAGCTCCAGCTCCTTAGCTCGGACGGCTAAGAGCTGCTTCTCAGAGAGAACGACACGCAAGGTGTTTGATTGGGCGGCACTCGTTGAGTGCGCCGGCGTCTGACCAGAGGTTTCCATTGCACGACTCTTCTGAGAAAACTACTAATCACGTCGTGGTGCTACCTGAGGGGGAAAGTTGCTGTATGAGAGGGAGCAACTGGAGGGTGGGGGGAACAATGGCGAGGTGGGGGGAAGGCTGCTGTTTTTGGCAGTCGGGGGGGTGGTGTTGGACACTGCAGACGGAACTGCAATCATAGATGGAGGCAGCGTGCCGGGGAGGGGGGGGGGGACGGCAGGGCGGGCGGAGGGGGGGGGTGTGTGGGAATGGCGGGGGGGATGGAGTAGGCGGAGACATGCGGCTGAATCTGTTGGGGGGGGGGGGGATGGATAGGCAGGGCGCCAGGCTGGCGCGAGCCGTCGGGGCATTGGGGGGGGGAGCTTGCGATGTGACGGGCATGAGCCGGTGAGCTCATAAACAGGCAACTATTGTATACCTCCCAAGCCTCTAGTCTAGAGTCACTCAGTATTGGCTGTTACTAGTAGGTGTTAATGCCTAACAGGAAAGTCCATGATGGCTAGATTCTTGAAGACAAGAGACCCCCTTTAAATAGGCCATTGGTTTGTCTCACCTGGTCCCTTGATGTTCGGACCAGTTTGACCAGTCTGATTGGGACAGTCAGCCATCACATGGTAGTTGGCTGCTTGCAGCTAGTGGCTCAACACTCCTACTGTGCATGTCTGCCATGTCATTGGGCTTCCTTCTCATCAGTTTGTCCCTGGTCCTGGCTGACAGATGACCCACCCTGATACTGGTGGCACCCAAGTCCATTGCATGCAAGGGTTGTAGTTTGCGATTAAGTCCTAAGGTTACCCTTTCAGACATTTTGGATAGAGGAGCCAGAGATTGAGAGAGACACATTGATATATATTTTCCCTTGCAGCTATGGACAGCTATTATTTGATTAGGAGTGAGTATGACAAGCATTGTACCAGGTCAACTCCAAGTTATGATAGCAGGTTAAGCCCTTTGCTACATGGCAGTTAGATGACTTGTCATTTTGCAGCAGGCAGGGACACCAGATGGATGGCTAGATAGACAATTGGGAGTGGGTTGTCTGCTGTCCTATTGGTGATGTGGCAGTGACTGGCTTGCCATTTGCCGTGCATGTTTGGACCTGGTCTGACTTCAGGTCTCGTCGGTTAGTATCAAGCAGTTTAGCTAATTCGTCTGGTGATGTCATTTGTAGAGTAGATTGGCATGTATAGCCCTTCATTGCTTTTAGCCTTTGCATCCCAGATCTAGATTTCCTGTTGTTTGCAGCAGACAGTCTTTACCTGTTGCATCTACTTCCATTCTTAGACATCTGGGTGTGCTTGTCTCTTAGTTTGTAATACTTTGTACATCTCATTTCCACCGTTTGTGAGTTGTATTTTGCTGCTATTATTTGATTCTCAATTAAGTGTTAGGGCTTTCTGGCCTAGGAAAGCAGGATTGTTCTACACCAAGCCTGTATTTCCAAAACATATACAGAAGCAGCACGATTTCTAGAAAAAAGGAGGATTCAATGCAGTAGATCTGGGTGTGTCAATGTAAGAACTCTTGGTTAGACATTGAACTGGCTTTTTGACATACCATGGCAGTCGTTTCCACATGATATATCATATAAGATCCTGTACAGCTGATCCCTAGAGGGTTGTCTGTTTCTTGACAACTTAGCTTTTGAAACTTGTTGAACCAGTTTGCCCTCGTCGTTTGTTGTGGGACCTATTTGTAATACAAAGACTTTGCAAAAGGAGGAGAAATTAGAACTTTTGCAGTTGAAGATTTTGTTGCTGTTATAGTAGCCTCGTAAAACTTGTGGAGTGTTGGATGAGTGATACTTCTATTTTAAATGTACAAGTCATATAATGTTTTGTTTGTACTTACTAGAAATCTATATATATAGCATCAGAAGCCTGGTAATGAAAGTTTTTGCTGTCTATATCTGCTATACTTCTCAATGGTGTTGCTTTTAAGCGAACCTTCCCCTGTCCTCAGGTGGCATCATTTTATGGATGGCCAGTGTCTACAACTCACTGTATAGTCGGTGCTATGGTTGGTTTTGGCCTGGTTTTTGGAGGTGTTGAAGCTGTTTTCTGGAAATCGCTTGCAAGAGTGGTATCTTCATGGGTGATTTCTCCTTTTATCGGTGCAGCAGTTGCGTTTATAGTTTACAAGTGCATCCGTGTGGTAAGATCTCATGGTAGTGCCTTATAATCTGTGTATGTATTTCAAGTTGGTGTTGAACAAGGAACTGATAATTTCTTGGACAGTTTGTTTACAGTGCTGCAAACCCGGGGCGAGCAGCAGCAGCAGCAGCACCAATCTTAGTATTCCTTGGTATCACAGGCCTAGTTTTTGTTGCCTTCCCCTTAAGCAGCAGTCTTCCTCAAGCAGCAGCTCAGGCACTAGGATGTGGGATTGCTGGAGCCCTCGCTGTAAGCTTCGTCATCAATCGTCAACTGGGCAGACTCCTTAAGGACTCCACTTCAGATGCTCCACAAAAGCTACCTGAGCCAAGGCCCGCATTAAGGTTTAACCTGATGTCAAAGATCGAGGGTCCAACTGGAGCAAATTTAACGATTGTGTACACAGTATTTGGCTATTTGCAAGTTCTTTCTGCTTGCTTCATGTCGTTTGCACATGGAGCAAATGACGTCGCAAATGCCATTGGACCCATTTCTGCTGCTTTGTCTATCCTGCAAGGAGCATCTCTAAGTGGCAATATGGCTATGCCTGTGGATGTTCTGGCTTGGGGTGGTTTTGGAATTGTTGCTGGCTTACTTGTATGGGGCTATAGAGTGATTGCTACCATTGGTAAGAAGATCACAGAGTTGACCCCAACAAGAGGTTTTGCAGCAGAGTTTGCTGCAGCAACTGTTGTGGTTCTAGCATCACGATTAGGATTACCTATTTCTGCTACTCACACACTCGTTGGTGCTGTAATGGGAGTTGGGTTTGCTAGGGGTCTCAACAGTGTGCGGGGTGAAACTGTTAGAGAGATTGTTGTATCATGGATAGTAACTATTCCTGTGGGAGCCGTTTTATCGGTTATTTATGCTGCTAGTTTGAGAGCAGTGATTCCGACCATCACATGATTACCCAGATTTGATCCCTTTGCCTGGCAAGCAAGAGCACTTGACAAGAAGTTTTCTGGTTTTCCACTGAAACCATATGCAATTAACTAAGAAAGCCATTGCAGTTTCTTGGAGCATGGCAAGCTTATTTGATACCATAGCGGGTTTGCAAAAGGTAAATTGTATTAGTATGCTAAATGTGTTGTGCTGAATGACAGCTTTTGTCAACATAGGGCATTTAAAATCATCTACAATGAGGTTTTTTTGCTGGGCGCCGGCAATGTACATCGGGATTCTTGCTACATGAAAATAATGTCTTCAACCAGTTTTTGTACCCAGCAGAACAAAATTGGGGAGGACAATTCATGTTTACTTTATTAAAAGATTTTATGAGCCTCAGCTTGGAAGGATAATGTGAACTGAAGTGTACTGAATAATGTGATACGACAAAGTTTTAGCTAGACCTTTGTGTGTCAATTTCCAATGTCTAGTAAAAAGTCCTGGTGCCAAATTTTGATTTCCCATGTGGTGTAAAGTCATTGCATCATAAGTTTCGTTTTCCACACACAGCAAATCCTTATTCTTACTAGATTCCTAAAGACATAGTTGTGGTCCTGAAAACTGTCGTGTTTATCAGGACAAACTTTGGAGGAAGCAGTTGTGCATGAGCCCGAACTTTGTAAGAACTGTGTAAAAAGGCCCATTTCTTCTTTGAGGTATGGTTTTTGTGTAGATGTGTAGTAACATGCTATGATTAGTATTAGAAGGTACAGGCTTGGATCTGCAAGCACTGTTCTTGGGGGGCATTAGAACTTTGTGCCATGTGAATTATGAGGGCACACCGTAGTGCTTATGTGGTTAGGCTTATGACCATCTAGACTTGCTATATCTAGCTATGCCATGCATCTTGTTGTGTGTTTCTTATGGCATAAGCGTATTTGCTTGCATGATCCATAAAAGTCTTTCACTAAATTGGAATCCTAGATTGTAAGTTGGTGCATATGTTTTTGCACCTTTGTTTAAGCATGATGTCGCATTTACTACTTGCCAATCCCAATTGCAACATTTACTATATTAACGAAAACATACTTGTCATAGACTAAACAAATGCTATGGTTCACAAGCTAGACTTGCTAGTGTATTTTTGTTTCTTTTGATCACTCAGAAGAAAAGGTGAAAGTTGGAGGTTCACACATCAGGAGAGACAAGACTTCCATCTTGTTGAATGCACCAATATGTGTGTTGGAGTCTACGTTGACTTAGAACTTATCGCATGATTGTGAATTTGAGTTTGAAGAATATCTTAACCCTTCTTGTTGAATGCACCAATATGTGTGTTGGAGTCTACGTTGACTTAGAACTTATCGCATGATTGTGAATTTGAGTTTGAAGAATATCTTAACCCTTCTTAGTCTAGCCTTAAAGAGTTATTTTCGATAGATGTTGGCTGTATATTTGATGTAAAATTTGAAACAATTAACTAAGTTTCACTTGTTAAAGAGTATGTTGATGGCAATGGTTCATCTCTATCAATAGGAATGCCTCAAAGTTGAAAGGTAATTGAGTCCAGATATGAAAGTCCATATCATTAGATGTAGGCACATTTATAAAGGTCATGCTTATTTTGGTTTCTTTTTAAATGGTCCTTGTGTCACTTCTTACTTGTACTCATTATCATTGCCCTTTGTTGAGACACAATATAACTTAGGAAGAAGATGGAGATGGAAACTGGAGTTATTTTTCTCTTATTGAGGCTTGAAATATGTAGTTCATTGGTTTTCTTTTTCAAAAGTAACTCTTTCTTAACGGTATGATGAAGCAAACAAGTGCTTGAAATGGAAAGAAATGATAATGGTTGCATGATCAAACTTGTATATGGTCTTCAAAAATACAAGTACCTTCTTAGTTTTGAGAAGATCTTCATGATTTGGGCTAGAATAGTCCAATCAGTCTTAGCTTTCTCGAAAGGATATGGGCCACATAGTAAATCAACTTCAACAAGAAGATGAACCCATTCATGTATGTTGGCATCATTTGATAACTTGTACTAGATCATGCTATATGTGCAATAATCCTAACATTTCTTATTTCTTTTGTGGGAGTATTATGTTTTTGACCCAAGGTGCCACATTGACTACACATTAGTTAGAAACAATATTAGTGAGCCTCTTGTTGAGCTACATAGAAACCTCATGTTAAGTAATGGTTAGGATGGCAATATCATGTGTAGATGCATGTGTACATATGCATGTGGATATATACACTTAGAGAGAGAGAGAGAGAGAGAGAGAGAGAGAGAGAGAGAGAGAGAGAGAGAGAGAGAGAGAGAGAGTAGAAGTTTGAGAAATCATAATATGTTTCCCTTGTAGAATAAAGATGCTGTGATTTAAAAGGAAACATCTAGCTAGGAAAGAAGCAACTCAAAATACTAAAAAAGCACTAGGGATGTAATACACTGTGGAATTGATATGGGGATCAATGTCATCTCAATATATCTCTAATGGGTTTACTTAACATGGATAGGTTGAAGCATCGAGGTAGAGTTGCTTGATGATGTACCAATATCATTTGTATCCTTTGGTGGTGCTAGTGGGCTGTGGAGAGTGTGCTTGGCAAGGACACGAATTGGTGGACCGTGAGTGGCATGTTAGTGGGGATGTAGATTGGCAAGTCATGGGTGGCGTGCTTGGGTTCCCTTGTTGGCTCTGTGTAAGGTGTCTCCTTTTGAACTGCTAGTTGGTTTGGGGTATGCTTTGAGGTACCAAGTGCCTAGCTTTGAAAAAGCAAGAGCGTGTTATCACGAATCCTTTATATATCTCCCTTGAGACTGTAAAAGGCGATTTCTATGTCAAAGCATCTCCAAAAGTAAGAGTCCATGGTAGCAATGATTTGGAAAGTCCACCACCCTAGATAGTGGTTCGAGTTCATCTCAATGCAAATAGTGGAAGCACCTTTTGATCTCAATGTACATTGAGCATCTACATATATAGTGCTCCTCAATCTTTGGCTCAAGCCCACCAAGTTGGCAAATCTAGCCTTCTTGGGGAAGGGAATCTGCTCCATAGCGATTGGTCTATATTTGTAATTTGTGTGCAAAGTTGGACAAAGGAAAATCATACTTCATGGGACAATGTGTGTCCATGTATCTTAGTTAGATAACAAAACCATTAGGGGATACATGTAGAATATGATTTTGGAAGAAAGCCATATTTGTCCCTGGATCATGGGTATGAGCCAACCAAGTCTTGGTTGAATGAGCTAAATAATATCTATCTCTTGATGATCTTGTAGAGCTACTCTCGACTAAGCTCTAAGAAAGGGGAATCCAAGCTAAGGTCTCTCTCCTCTCGCAGAAGGCGCGTATTGCATTTGGGCAGTGCTACAACCCCTCTATTGGGAACCGCATTATCATCTACATATAGTAGTAGAGATATCAATACTTCCCCAAGGCTAGGTCCATCTCCTCCCAATCTATCAATATAGCTTAATGCCTCATCAACATATAGCCTAAAGAGAGTGGGTAAAAGGGGGAAATCTTGCTTCACTCCAATAGTGCCAATGATCTCCTCTAACATCCCTCTTGGAGCTTTGACATGTCCAATGATTCACTCAGAAAATGCTAGGACACCCACCACACCTTAGGAGTGACCTCAAACTCTTGTAGTATTTGCGTGAGCTTAGCTTGCAACATTGTATCAAAAGCTTTGTAGGAAGTTTACAAAGCAACAATAGATCTATCTCCCCTATGTTCCACCCTACCCTCAATAATAGCTCAAAGTGTGAGAAAGTGATTGAGATGGAATACCCTCTCCCAAACCCTATCTATCCACATGCTCAATGTTGGTGCATCTCTTCAAATTTTCTCAATTCATGCCCTCATCTGGATCCATATGGGCAACCAAGATGGTATTGTGGTTCTACAGTTAGTGGGAACCATAGGATCTCTAGCTTTTATGATTGGCACTACAATATTAGTTGACCCATTAGGGAAGCCTTCACAAAGGGCCCTGTTGAACAAGTGGGCTAAGAGTGGTGACAACACATCTTTGATGTTAAAATGACAAACACATTATATGTATTTGGGGGATTGCACAAGGACCACACTACCTAGGTTAATTGGTTTTTCCTATGGTTTGTATCCATCAATTAAGGGGGAGTATCCCTACAACCATTACACTATGTGAATCTACCTTTAGTCACCAACCTTATCTACCTTGCAACCACTAGTAGAGAGGCACCTACCAAAACCACTATCCAAATCCACCACCCTAAACCAACTCTATGTAGTTGTATATAAAGGCACCCTTTCTAGATGAATAAACAACTCTCTTTTTCATTGTATTTGCATTTTTCTTTAGTTGTATTTGAGTACTTCCTTTCCCTCTCATTCCTCTTCTTAAGATTTCAACATGGTATCTTGAGCAATGATATCGTTACGTTGATTTTGAGGTGTACTCCTTACTATGTGGTACTGCCTATTCAAGATTGAGTTTATATCAATTAGACCTACTACTAAAAGATGAGCCATACTACTGTTATCCATGCTACTTAGTTGATTCACTTCATGTCTACTGGCATCGCCCTTTTTGACGTGGAGCTATTGTCAAATTAAGTGCCATTCTTGTTGGAACCATGTTGCTTCAAGCTGAGGTGGTTGTCCACAACTAAGCTATTGCTCATCGAGTAGATGTATATATGCCATCAAGATCATCAAGTTCTATTCACTATATTCAAATGCATATTGAACATCACAACCATATTTATTGTAGTCACGCCAAGTTATGCTACTCACCAAGTTCAAAGGGAAGAATAAGGTCAATCATAATGAGCCCATTGTGTGTGAATTTTATCACAAACTTGGAGACAAGGGAAAAAATTGTTTGCATAGATGGAGAGCTCAAAAGGTATTTCTTTGGAAAATAGTCTAAGAGAGTTACAAAGATGGTAGAGATGACAAGGAGAAAGTGGAACCAAAAGAAATAAAGCATCATGAAGCCCTGCCAATGACCTTCGAGAAGAAAAGGGAGCTAAGAAGGCTCCTTCTGATGTTTCAACTTATGAAGGATTGCTTTGAAAAGGGTGAATTATCTTTAGTAATCCTCTCAAGTCATGTGATGAAATACTTGTAATTTTTACTTATAGTAGTCATTGCTAAAATCATGTAGGCTAAATCCCAAGTCTTGCAAACCATCCAACCTTTGAACCATAAGTAATCAAGTAAAGAATACCTATGATCATCTTGGGAGCACAATCCAATGAGCCTATGTGACATTCAAGGGTGGACATGTCCATGGTAAGCCATGTGGTGACCAAGCTAGTGAAAAGGTGGTGATGCACGAAATTGTGTACAATCATGAATTTCAAGGGGGGTGTTAAACTCACAAACACATGATATGTTTTTGGGGATTGCACAAGGGTCACTTTGTGTAGATTAATTGGTTTATCCTATGATTCGTATCTAGCAATAAAGGGAGAGTCTCTCTACATCCATTGCACCATGTGAATCTACCTTTAGCCACCAATCTTATCCACCTAGAAACAACTAGGGAAAGGCACCTACCAAAACCATTATCCAAATCCACTACCCTTAACCACACGTGTATATAAGCCTTATCTACATGAATAAACAACTCTTTTTATTGTACTTGACTTCTAGTTCAATTGTACTTGAGTACTTTCTTTCCCTCTCATTCCTTTTCTCAAGATTTCAACATTTGGCATATGAGAGGCGGTTTGCTACCAATCCATCATAGCTTTGTGCTTGACAATTTTGGACTATGTGGATGGTGTTTTCAACCATAGTTGTGCCAAAGAGGGTGGATGAGGTGGATCTACTCTTTAGTAGTTGAGAGAGAGAGGAGGCTATCAAGGCACTTGGTAGAGCAAGGTAGCATGTGTGTTATTTTTGTGGAGAGGTAATATGCTTTAACTTGGCCAACTATGGCCTCTTCTTCCACTACAATAGGTAGAAAAAGATCATGCTTGCATGGCAATGTGTATAGGTCCCTCATGCCTCCTCCTTCTTCCTGTCATTCCTCATGATGCCATGAATTCTGTGGGGCATTTTTTCTTAGAGGAGTGAGAAGAGGGGCAAATACTTAATCTCCATAGTTGAGGTAAACTCTATTGCACTACCAATCTCTATGCCTATACAAGGTGGATAGTCAGACTTTTAACATTGAGAGAGAGAGAGAGAGAGAGAGAGAGAGAGAGAGAGAGAGAGAGAGAGAGAGAGAGAGAGAGAGAGAGAGAGAGAGAGAGAGAGAGAGAGAGAGAGAGATGAAATGATATATTAACATTGCAAAAGGCCAAAATGACCTATGAGACCATGAGTTACAATCATGTGTATGATGGTATAACTGTCTAGGCAAAATATGTAGCACAAAGCAAAATAAGAAAGGAAACTAGCTATGGCTATGTGTAAAACATAGAGCTCTATCTAGTAATAATGAGCTCCAAATGGTACAATCTCATGTGGGTCATGGAGAGCCTAGCTCTAGCCCGAGCAATAATCCCTTGTATCCACCTATGGAGGTGTCATCGGTGTTTGTGTCGAGGCCCAGGACGTCTAGATCAGCAAAGTTGAATGGCTCGATCAATCAATACTCCTTGTCTCTATATGGACTGTGGCGGTGAGAGAGGCTCTCCTGTGGACTGTGGCTATAATTGTATTAAAGTCTTCCGAGTCTCTTTTGCAAATAAGTCTGTGAGCTACCTCTGTGAAGGGCCTTGGTGTCCTAGAGCAACTATACTCTTGAGGTGCATGTCATGAAGCCATCATATCTCAAGAAGAAAGAAGTCAAGGCATCACTGATTGGTAAAATCTATGACTTTGGATAGTGGTCGAAATCCGTCTCTAAAGAGACAATGGAAACGACCACAGACCTCATAATACGATGGGCATTGGCAAATATAATGCTCCTCTATCTCTAGCTCTAATTGGCATATCTGGCATATGCGCTCCTTTGGTGGGATGGATCTATATCTGCCAGCCTCAATCTCTAGCTGATGTGAGGAGGTGCGCAACTGGCCAATAGTACATCTGATCCCATGGGAAAGATGGGTGTCCATGTATCTCAGGCAAACAATAAATCCATCATCTGTAGTATGAAGGAAATGCTCGTAGTAGAAAGCCATCTTTGTCCCTAGCTCCTACCCTAGCATCAACCATGTCCACCTGATATCGAACTGGGTAAGAACCATCTTGATGATCTTGCGAATCTCTAACCTACTCAGATCAAGAGATGGTCCATCAAGGGAGTACTGGAAGGGAGGTAACTTGTCCATGTTAAAGCCATGCAGCTCAAGCTAGGCCGACATCTGTGCATACCAACATGAAGTATCCCCCTCTTTGGCAAGTTTCCTGGAGGACTCAAGGGCCAACCATGCATAACTGTGTTTGGGTAAGTCCCATAGGCTATGTATCTATGCGACCGATTGGGTGAGGGCCTCTACCACAATTGGTGTAGTTGCTAGCTCAGCTCTGATGATGTCATGAAGCACTGAGGCCTTACATCTGATCATCCTGGATATCATGGACACTAGGGGTTTCTCCATCGACCTCCATCCATCATAAGTGCGCCCTGATTTGCTACGGTGGTCAAGACTAGGTCCCCATATCTGTACTCCATAAAGTAGTGTGGATGTGACCAGTGTATCGAAGAGCCATAGCTTAGGGCGGGGTTCTTGGAATTGCACCTATGAGCACTTCCTCTCCAAACCACCTAGTGTTGTGTATTTGCGAGTCAGTCTAGTGTCTACTGCCTCTCGCATAGAAAAGGTGGGCCCTGTGAATAAGACTCCCAGGTATGTATAAGAACCCACATACTCCAGCTCGTCAGATCCATATATGAATTTAGGTGCTGATCTCCTGACCCACTGTGGTGTAGTATTAAATACCATCACCTTGGTTTTACCAAGGTTTAGTGAAAGCCCACTGTCCAAAGTATAGGAGTGTAATGCATCCAAGTGTCTCTATAGACCCTTTGGAGAGTCAGCTATCAATACAATGTCATCTGCATACAATATGTGAGGTATCCAAGTGCCAGCTAGTCGAACTCCTCTATCTCCTTCTTGTGAAATATAATCAGCAATCCCATTAATGTACATGCCAAATAATGATAGAGAGAGGGGGCATACCTGCTTCACCCCAATGGTGGAGTAAATAGGTGCCGAAAGGCCCTTAGGTGTTCGGACTTTGCCCACAACTCTCTCATACAGTGCCAAAATAGCCCAATTGAGCTCTTTTGGTACTCCAATGGCATGCAATCTATGTATCAACATGTCTCTCGGTATTGTGTGAAAGGCTTTGTGGAAGTCCACAAAGCAGCAGTAGGTCCGTCGACCATGGGCCCTTCCCTCCTCAATGATCGCTCTAAGTGTGACAATGTGATCCGATGTGGAGAAGCCTCTCCTAAAGCCAGCATGTCCATGTGCTCTATGATTCCACATCTCTGCCCACCTGCTTAACTCATGCTCAAGGATGGAAGCATATAACTTAGCCAATGTATGCCCAACCATGATAGTCCGGGTAGAGTAGGGTCCCCTGACTTGAGGATAGGCACAATAATGTTTGTGCTCCAGCTTTCTGGTAGGCCTTCACACATGGCTCTGTTAAACATGTAAAGCTAGGAATCTTGCCACCAAATCTCTAGCATGGATCAAGTGCTCGGCTACTAATCCATCATGATCTTGTGCTTTTCCTGTGCTAAGTCTGTCAATGGCCTCTCGGACCCTACTTTTTGTAAAGAAAATGGTGGAGGCTCAAGTGGGTTAGGAAGAGGTGGCTGACTCTCCACATTATAAAGACTAGCTGTATACTCCTCCCATACAGTGGTGGATGTAATAGGTGTGGTTGGGCAATGCTCTCTGAAAAGCCTCCAAGCCTCTCTATAGTCTTGGCTCAAGAATAACTGATATAGGTCTCGCTCTAGCTAGGCCAAGAATGTTCTCTTTTTCCAGTGTGTGAGGCGTCTAAAGAGTATTTGTGCTTGTCTATGGGTAGTGGACCCCAGTGCTATCTCTATTTGTAGCCCTACTTTGGTCTCATGGCACTCATCATCATACTAGCTGTTCCAAGCTGTCACCTTGGTGGAGGCTCTCTGTGTGGGTTGTGAGTGTGGGAAGGCTACACCTGCAGCAATGTGTAGGGCCTCATTGAATTGTTGAGTCAGCTCCTATAATGGAACATTAGGGTCTGCATCATGTAACAATGTAAGTATCTCCACCTCATAGATATCCTCTGTTTCTCTAGAGAGGTATCTTGAGTGTTGGTGAGCTGCATGATGGGTCTGCGTGTCAATGAATTGGAGGTCGATGGTGAATGATAGGTAGGCATGATTCACTGCAACTCTGAGAAGGTGTGGGGATACTGAGAGGTCTTGGATGTGAGATATCATTGGTGGGGCAAGAACATAGTCTACTGTGTTGGCACCGTGTTGGTGTTGAGGATAACATGTGAAGGTGCCGAATAGGGGGTATCTAGCAAGGCCACTGAGAATGGGCAACCTGTGTGCAGTGCCCATCTCCACAAGGTATCTCCCGTATTCGGTGGCTTCCCCCATATCCGGAGATGTGCTCTCCAGCTGTAGCTCTAACACATCCTGCTTTTGTAGCATCTCCTTAGATGCAGCAAAGGAAGACACCTGATGGGAGGCTGTCCTGGCATTAAAGTATCCTAGTAAGATAACCTCTCCCTTCTTCAAATATCCTCATCCAAAGCCAAACATTCAACATTCACCTTATATCCTCCATAACAAGTTTGTGAAATGAGTGAAAAGGTATTAAGCCTATCCAACTCATGGGAAGGAGAAGACATAACCATCATCACCTACAATAGGTTCAATACCAAGCTTCTACCATAAAGACACATTTTTTGATTGGTTAACATCAATAGTCTAATCAAGAACTTCACTCCAATGCAAGCTTTCTAGTGTGTTACCATTGTTCACTAGCACCTTTCTAGTAGATTCTACTAAGAAGTACTTGTCTAATGAAAATGGGCAACCTTTAACAAGGAACTAAAGATTACATCTTAAATATCCAATTAATAAGAGCTTTGATTTCCAACCTTGTGAGACTATGTGTGAACATGTTTGTCTTTGTCTGTTCTTCACTTTGAATATTCTAGCATCCAAATTGGTTTCTGGTACTTGTATGGTTTATATGGTGGATATTCAACCCACATGCATTTTTTGTGTAAACATATGCTATTTTTCAAGCAAAAAGATAGGCCTCTTATCACTCTATATTTTCCACCAAAATTTTAGTAATGAAAAAGTCAATGTGCTTTTGCATTTGTGATCCATTACAAAGAATGATTACCTAAATTATTTAGAGAGGGATAAAAAAGTGGTAAAGTAGGGATCATGTTATATATAAATATTTGATTAAGATTGTGAAGAATGCATTGTCTCTTATCAAAGGGAGCTTTCCCACACCCAATTTAGTATTGTAATGGCCTAGTCTTTATCAGTTGGAACTAGTGCACCATGTTAGATCCATATAGGCTTGTAAAGTGAGGAAGTTTCACCCCCCTCCTCTTCTCTCGTCTCTGTGTGTGCATGTGTGAGCGAGTGAGTGAGAGAGACAAAAAAAACCTACTAACTATAACTTAAATATCTTAGATTGGGTCAATATCGTAAATATCTATAACTTTCTTTTTGTACAATATAAATATTAGGCCCATGCAAACAAGGGTATCAAGGTGCTTGTATAGCATAGATGCACATTGCCCCTCTCCCTATCACATGGTCATAAAATACACATACAATTACCATTTTTACGTAAACCACACAATGCATATATGTGCTACAATAAGTTAAACATTCAAATATTAAATTAGGTCATCCACATACACAAATAATAAAAAACATGAGAAATTTATCATTTAGAGCTCAATACTATTGTAGAACATTAGAAAATAACCATGTGCCTTGGTTTGACTATATATGTATGCTACTACATATGAAATCTTGTTCATCAAGTGGTTCTTAGAAGTTGAATAATGCACAATCTCATAGTCAAGTTCATGAGTGTACAATAAAAAGAGAATGAAGCTATGATGAATGTGGAAATACTTTTCAATAGGATGCCACTAAAGAAAGGTCCGAATCGAGAGGGTTGCCTAAGTAATCCTCATCAATTCATTGACGAGGAAGTGTTGCATAATGAAATAGTTGGAAATTCTAGCCTAGATAAGATTGAACTAAGCGTAGTGTTTAATGTAGTCATACAAGTCAATGATCTCCTCAATGAAAGAAACAAAAGAACAATTAGCACCAACCCTCTAACAGTAGCTCCCTAAGTGAAAGAGGCAAGGAGAAGGAACCCATCTTCACCCGAGAGGTAGTAGTCAACATGAAAGGAATAGCTAAGCTCTTAGAAAGCCTTAGGCCTAGGCCCAAATATTGACCCAATGTACATTGTGTCCAATGTAGAGTCAATGTGTGACATACGCCCTAGCTAGGTTATAGGAGGTGATGCTTAATAGTCGCTCGAGTCCCACTCCACAAGAAGCACCATCGAGACCCAGTAGGATACATGGACTTAGCTAGTTAGGTAGTCTCTAAGTCTACCTTGTAGTGAAACATCAAGGTCTCAACCTAAAGGATCAACGTGAAGGTTCCTAAACATCTAAGGTCTCCTAGATAGTAGCCTAATATCCACCTAAGAAGGGTCACTTTGTAACCAATAAAAGGTGAGAATGGACTAATATGGCAATTGGTTCAAAGAGAGTGAATCTATCTTTTAAGCTTCCATGGCTAGTAGGTCCAATATTCAATTGCATTCCGGTCCCCTAAAATGGTATTAAGTAGGGTTCTATCCAATCGAAGGGGAATGATGTTCTAGTAGCTCTATCTAGTGTAGGAAAGCTATTCATCTTATTGGCTCCAACCAACCATGGATGCTCAATCTTCTAGATTGAGATCTCCCACTTTCCTTGATAGTCTGTTTTATGAAATTAGAAAAGCATTCTACCACATTATGAATACACATAGTTGCTCAATCATCTAGATTGAGATGTCCCAATTTCCTCGATGGTTTATTTTAGGTAATTACCAAAGCATGCTAGCACACTATGTGAACACATAAAATCAACTTTCTTTTATTATTTTAGTACACAAGGTTCATTACAAATGATTTGGGAAATACTTGATTAAGCAAACCTTCAAATTTTTATTTGGATTAGGGTTCAGTTATTTTATTATTATCCTCACAAGGATTTGGAATTTTGTGAAGTGATCACAATCATTGCAAGGACTTCGGATCCTCAAGGTTGTTCCACCTCTTGACTAGTATTTGAGGTCATCTCTATTTACAAGATGGGAATCATGAAGCTCTACATCCCTATCATAGGTCATTGAGGGATTTACTAGGTTAGAGCCCTCTAAGATCCTCCATCTAAGGTGATAAAAACAATATTGTGCTTGGCCTTTTCCACCACTTATCTCTTGACCTTGGATTTTAAACAACACCCTTTTGGATTCGTCTCAAACATTTCAACATTCTTGCTAGACCTTGGGGTTGAGTTCAACCATCAATGGATTTATTGGTCTCAAGGATCCATTAGCCATATATGTTTTCTACATGATTCTAGAGAAGAGTCTTGCACATTAGCTAAAGATGAGAGAAATTGTGAGAGAGGGACATGATCCCTTTAGCTCTTCCAACGCTTGTTGAGTGGTGTGTCATCCAAGAGAATTGTATATCCCTAAGGCTACCCGTGGGATATTTATATATATAGAGAGGAGGGTTTACTTTAGGCTTGAAGCAAGCTAATTTGAGTGCCTTTTAAGAGACTTAACCCTAAAATGTAAGAATCTATACCAATGAAATAGGTACTTATGTCCATTTTTGGAGGCAATCACTTACTACTAGTAGCTGATATTTTTGAGCCCAAAAATGTAAGAGTCTACACCAACCGCAATAGATATAGCCATGATGCTTCAATTGATAGAGCCCTGAGGAGATCAC
This sequence comes from Lygodium microphyllum, assembly GCF_053477565.2. Taxonomy (NCBI): domain Eukaryota; kingdom Viridiplantae; phylum Streptophyta; class Polypodiopsida; order Schizaeales; family Lygodiaceae; genus Lygodium; species Lygodium microphyllum. The sequence goes on along the minus strand of NC_141157.1, from coordinate 38,847,965 downwards.
CTTACAAACATGTACCCCAGGAACTAAGGAGCTTATCATGGAACATAAGCTCTCTTGGCACTTCTCCTGTATGAGGAGCAAAGACCTACAACTCCTAGAATAGAGATAAATCCTTTAGGAAACCCTAGACCATTGGGGCTGTATGTGACTCACCCACCTAGTGATGTCCCAACCCATAACATCAAAGAGCCCATAGATAGGGATATCTACATCAACTCATAAATATTAATAAATGAATATGGAAATGTAGTCCTTATGGACTACTATGACTAGTTTTTATCAACGGAAAAAAGTGGACAAAGCCCCTAAGAAGAAAGCATCCATAAGAAAGGCCATAGTACCTTCATCTCAATAAATATCTTTGGAGTAAAAATGACAATCAAGGAGCCAAAATTGATTCCTTTGAATGTAATCAATAAATCCTAGAGTAAGATGGAAAGAGGTAATCTTTGGTGACCACTTAACCATCGAAAAAAAAGAACAAAGAGTTGAGACCCCAAAGAAAAGCCTAAAAAACAAGGTCAACTTGAAAGCTAAGAGTGATAGCATTTAGATTTTTGCTAGCAAAACTACCTACGACAATGCTTTTCAAAATGAGTTGACATCATGCGACTTTGAATGAAGCTGGAATAGGTGTTTTCATATCTACATCTACATATAATCATTTGAAAACCTATCAATAAGACAAAGGGGTGTGGAACTCATTATGAACAGTGTGAATGATTTAATCTTACAAGTTGGAGTGTCTACTTCTCTATGAATGCTATGGTAGTACACTTTCCCATAGCAAGCTCCTGCAACCTAATGATGATTCTTTGAATGCTATGGTACTACACTTGCCCAACAGGGTCGTGCAGCCTAACAATGACTCTCTTTCCTTTTTCATTCATGACCAACTAACCTATTCAGTATGACATGCCAATAAGAGTCATGGGGGGACCTTAGCTTGTGGAGTGTAGTCATATAGGATTGGGAGGGGTGATTAACTAGTTGGGATTTATGCGCCACTACCCCTAGCCTCCATATTAGGGCTGTCTTAGCAAGGTGTGGTGAAGATGGGGATACAAACTAGGGTCTCACCAAGGGATTTATTGAGATGGGAGAATAAGAGCTCACTCCATTATAGTAGGTGGCAAAACCCTAGAGATAACTCAATAATTCCAAAATCTACAAAGCCATGCTCTTGCGGGTCTAATGTTATTCTCCCTAGTCAAAGAATAGGTAAATATGGAAAGAGGCCATGGTAGGAGGTGGGTGTGATGGCCTTTAGTAGTAGAAAAAAGGAGCAACTAGTCATGTATTGGCATTTTGTCTTGCAAAGTGAAGGGAAGGGGGTGAACATGGTTGAATGCCATTGAGAAAGCATTGTCATTGTCACCTCTATAAGGGTTGCAACCACCATAGTTGCAAGAATTTTAGGAGAAAAAATCACGAGTGTATCAACTCTACAAGCTATGAGTCAACCTACTCTAACTTAGCACATGAAGTCAACCGCAACAACTAGTTTATGCAATTGCGATGAATCATTGCATGGAGTTAAGACATGCACCAATCTCATGAAGTGTCTTATCTCATCCATGTAGCATTTGCTCATAGTGACAAGTGTAATAGTGACTAGTACAATATCTATCTTCATATCTAGAACCAACCACAAAGATCTCTAGCACACAACATATGTTTCCTCACTATCACTTTATTAGAGAGAAAAAAAGAGTTGAGAAGCCAAGGGGACAAGCCTTGATAGATATTTCACCTTCTAAATAAACTTCATTAATTTCATGTTGTTTTCATAAAAAGGGATCAATGACTTTACTTTCTTTGGGTCTTCCTAAATTCCATTTTATAAGAAAAATGAATTAACACTCATAGATTTTTCTAAATAAGGGTGGTGATATACTAGCCCGTAGCTAGGGGACAAAACATTTGGTAGATGCTTGAACACCTTTCATGAGTAGTAGTATTCAGATCGCTTGGAATTCATGAATTAATTAGTCGCATGAATTCCAAGTCTACCTCGTAGCAAAATTTCATTATCCCAATCTAGAAGGATCAACCTTAGGAACCTTTGAATTAACAGTTGTGAGGTGCCCGCCCATCGGCTTTCTAGGCACTCTTTTAGCGGTCTATCGAGAAACAAATCTAAGCGTCGCTGCCCGACACTCCCAAGGAATGTTCCGAGTTTTGTTGCCTAGGGTTTCCTGAATCCGCCTCGCAATGGAATGTTCACGACCGAACCCACTAGGATCAACCTGAAATTCGGGTTCTAGTTGTCAAGGTCTCCTATTAGCATTCTAGCATCGGATCTTGGACATCCTACTTTACGCAGAGATACCCAATCCGAAGTAGACCCATGCCGCACTTGGTTCAAAGAGAATGGGAAACGAGAGGGATGCGCTGCTCAACCTCTCTGCCCATAGGGCATAGTCCCATTCCGGTCCCCTAAAACGGCATGAATCGGGTTCTAACCTATCAATACCTAAAGGTTGAATGACGATAAAAACTTGTGAGAAGCCTCCCAGTTCTCTGGGACAACCCTGCTGTAGGATGGACCCGTCGGGGGTTTCGTCCACCCACTTCCCTTAATAGCTTTAGTTTTCTAATTAGGTCCTACCACATTTATGTGTGACACTTAAAATCAGCTTCATTAATTAAGCCTTTTAGGGAATAGGGTTCGTTCGCATAACTTATAGCACAGACACGAAAACAGAGCAAAGCAATCTATTGACAAACAAGTTCAAACAAGTTCCTTAACTTATCTTCAAGTTAATCTTTGTCTCTGGCCCATACAAGAGAAATTATGTATCGCTTCTGTCCAACAGAAGTATCCCTTCTGCCCTGCAGAAGTAACTGGTCCAATTCACATGGCACCACAAACTCAATCCTTTATCTAGAATAGGATCTCCCAACATGCCCAGATGTTGGGGGCCACTGAGGTCTTCAACTCCATTCTAGACCTAGCAAGGGGTGTCCAAAGCTCCAACTGACCTGCAAGCTGTCTAGGAGCGAAACATCATTCCCGTGGGGAGTTGGCCTTTTCACCACTCGACCTTCGGCCCATGAATCGAGCAGTGCCCTCTCAGGTTAATACGCACTGTGACCATGGAGGTGATCCACCCGTACAATATATCCTTCCTTAATTAAATCCTTTAAGAATCAAGCACAAACAAGGCATTCAACCTAATATCATTTTCCAAGAAAACATTCCTTTATTCCCATGGGGACTTGTCATCACAGACCCTTACCATGCATTTACCATAAATCACAAGCACTTGGAATAATCATCCAAACAACAACTAATAACCAGTTGAATATAAAAGCATTTAGAATATTGTTTGATCAACCAACAAAACCAATTGCATTCTTTCCAAAACAATGCAAGAGTAGATGATATAATATTTTCCATTGCATATTTGCTCTCCCCCTTGGGATCTAAGAGCAATACTATGCAAAAATGTTTCTTAACGCTTCCTTCCTTTGGCTAGGGCATATGTTAAGGGTTCAAACACTATTCATGATGTAAGTTCTATAGGTCACTTATCTTGCTTGATAACCCAACCCTGGATTTGGATTGGAAAAAGTCATCATTATCGGACGGAACTCAAGACATCTTAGTTTTAACCCTTATGATTAATTTCTTGCACTAGCTCTTAGTCAAGTCATGAGGCAACTAGAAAATTGTCCTCATATATCAATAGGTTATAGGCATAACGTGAAAATAATTGATAAGATAAGTGCGGAATGATCTCAAGTAATTAGACTCCAATAGGCCTTGCATTGAGCTAGAATCTAGTTTTTCTTAATATTTGAGCTCTTAGGTTAAGTAATTTTGAAGTATCTAAACTTTAAACTAGTACTTTCTATTCATGATTCTCAATGTCAAATTCTTTTAGTAATTATGCTATTTGTAACCCTTGACTATACTTTAGTCTAGCACTTGTATGCACAATCTTTTAATGTCGTTCTTTTGACGACTATGGCATTCATAATACTTGACTAATTCTTCCTTGTAATTACTCTACTAGCAAATAAGTCATATGTAACTAGGTGCAATTAACTTCCCTTGATATATGCACTTCACAAACTCCATCTTTCGAGTAGGTGAGATGAAATTTATCCTTTCCGATGACCCATACTCATGCATCATAGTATGAGGCCTAATGTATCTCATACGAGAATCAAAGCAAGCATCTATCAATTTGAAAATACATTACTTATGACCGAAACTGCAGTTGGATTGACAGTGATGCCTTTGCCGAAGCCTTGTTGCTGGTTGCAGGATTGTCATCCGCACGCGACATTCTTCGCTTGGAGGCCATCGTCCGCAGGTAGACTCAAGAGATTAAGAAGGTAGAATAGATTCAATATGGGAGAGCGTAAGAGAAGATGGTTAAGTCGAGGATCGAGATAGAGGGAATTGAGCTAATTCTCTTTCTTGCAGCCTCTCGGGGTGACCCTTCTCTCTCTCTCTCTCCCTCAAGCTCTCTTTCAAGCTCTTCCTCACAATCTCTTGGAGGGATATCCCTCTCTCTAGCTCTCTCTCGCAGCCTCTCGAGGTCTCCTTATGCTTCCTTATGCCTCTCCCATGCTCCATATTTATAGTGAATTAGAGAAGAGGGCTTGTGGTTGAGAAGTGGAGCTCTTTGTGAAGGGGGATCTTGGAAAGATCAGTGATATGATGCTCAGATCATAAATTTGATGGTTCCATTGGCTCCGAAAGGGGGGCAAAACCCCAAGACACTTGATTAGAAAGCTCTTAGTTCACTCCTTCTTCTTTTCTGGGTTCAAAGTGCCGTCCACTGCCTGTGTACTGCGATTGCGGCGCGCTGATTTCGCAAATTCTCTCTTTATTTTTTTCTTTTTATAAAATCTCCGAACTAACTAAAATATCATGTGTCCTTTCTTTTAAATGACATCTAGTTCTAAAAATCTCCATATCTTTTTTTAGGATAATATCTAAAATATCTAAAATATACTAGCTTTGCCCAAAATCTAATGTTTTTGGACCATCCAAACTATACACATTAACCTAGTGATTAATATAACTCATAAGTCTCCTTCACGTTGTAATTTACGTGAAGGGTGGCTACGGTCCTTGCTAATCCGAGAAAAATATCGAATTTACGACTCTTGATTTGTCTAAATAAAATATTTTAAATTAAATAAAAATTATTAATAATTAATGTTAGTTAGTTTTTATCTTAGTTAGTCTTTAGTTAGTAATCTTACTAACTTATTAATTGACTAACTAACTTTCAAACTAACCAACTAAATTTTATGTGCGGAGATATTACATCCTCCTCCCCTTAGAGAAATCGAGATGTCCTCATCTCGAGAGAAACGGGGGGTATCATTTTGGAACCTGTGGGTTATGAGCCCACCATGCTTTTCGCTGCGCTACTCTAATCTCTCACAGACATACGGTCTTTTGAAAAAAAAAAAACAACCTATTGTATTTGATATATCCGATTCTTGATGACAAGAGAAAATTTAATGTAGTTACGTCTCATGGATATCTTCTAGGTTTTTCCTAAGCACTTGGTATATTCTAGATCACTGGAGCTTGTACAGCTTATTTCTTGTAAGCTCAAGTTCTCTTCGAGTTCCATTCGGGCAATTGATATAGTTATGTCCAATGTTATCGCACTCGGAGTATCGGTGTTTAGGGTGCTTTGGACATTCCCTTTTGAGATGACCTAACTCCCTGCAATAGAAACAACGCGGAGATTTATCACTTGCGGTCACAAGGTTCTTGGTTATCCTTGGCAGGATTTTTTTCTTTAGACCAAAGTGTCCTAGGATTCTTTTAGCAGATTGGAGTGGCTTCGTTTTCTTGGAGGCTCCGTATCTTTTGGACTTAAGTCAGGGCAATCTGCTTGGACATGTCCTAGTTCATTGCAATGGAAACATTGACGGTAGGGACATCTCCTACGGATGTGCCCTATCTCTCCACATGTATAGCATCTCTTACCTAGATCTCGGGAGTCATCTTTACTAAAATTTTCCAATTTAAATTCTTGGACAATTGGATTCGCTCGGAGTAATGCGTCTTACAAGTTTGTTGGACGTATTGCTTCAAGATGGTGGTTCAGAGGAGTGTTTAGGCCATGGAAAAACTTGGATACTTGCTGCGTAATATCCTAGGTGGTGCGTATTTTAGTAGGGTTACAAACTTTGAGTAGTAATCTTCCAAAGTTAATTCTAGTTGCTTTAGCTTGAAGAATTCATTCATCTTCAAAGTCTAGTAGGTTGGCGGAAGGTATCGTCCGCGTACAACATCTTTCAGCTGACCCCAAGTAACAGCAGCTTCAGAAACACCTTCATCTTTGCACCATTGCTTCCACCATAATCGAGCATGGCCAATTAACTTAAGTTTGGCTATCATTGCTTGATTGGTAGAGGCAGTTCCCGAAGCAAAGAAGTAGTCATCCAACGACTCAATCCATATCTCTGCCTCTGCTGCAATGTCTATCCCTTCTCCATCAAACTCGGGTGCCTTAATTTGCTTGAGAAGGAATTTCTTCTCTTGCATGTCAACATTTGTGGGTGCAGAAGGTGCCTAACAATCAAGTCATACTGCTTAGATTATTTTGTTTAGGATATGTCTACAAACCATACATTAATCAATCACATATCATTATAAAATTTCGCTTTGATACCAACTGTGAGGTGCCCGTCCATCGGCTTTCCAGACACTCTTTTAGTGGTCTATTGAGAAACAAATGTAAGCGTCGTTGCCTGGCACTCCCAGGGAATGTTCTGAGTTTTGTTGCCTAGGGTCCCGAATTCACCTCGCAACGGAACGTTCACGACCGAACCCACTAGGATCGACCTGAAATTCGGGTTCCTAGTTGTCAAGGTCTCCTGTTAGCATTCTAGCATCGGATCTTGGACATCCTACTTTACGCAGAGATACCCAATCCGAAGTAGACCCATACCACACTTGGTTCAAAGAGAATGGGAAACGAGAGGGATGCGCTGCTCAACCTCTCTGCCCATAGGGCATAGTCCCATTCCGATCCCCTAAAACGGCATGAATCGGGTTCTAACCTATCAATACCTAAAGGTCGAATGACGATAAAAACTTGTGAGAAGCCTCCCAGTTCTCTGGGACCACCCTGCCGTAGGACGGACCAGTCGGGGGTTTGGTCCACCCACTTCCCTTAATAGCTTTAGTTTTCTAATTAGGTCCTACCACATTTATGTGTGACACTTAAAATCAGCTTCATTAATTAAGCCTTTTAGGGAATAGCTAGAAATCTGATTATCAAACCCGTCACAGTCACTAACCAACTGAGGTGGTTGAGATAGAGAAGTGTTAGGAGAGGGTAGTGGAATAAGGAAGAGTGGATGAAGTGAGGGATAGGAAAAATCATAAAAGGAAGAAAAGTTTAAAGGAGTGGTAGAAATTTGGAGGGAATCACTAAGGAACGGTGTTAACTGATAAATAGGAAATGTGGAGGGTACATGAATGGATGGAGAAAGACAGGGTGGAGAAGGGGAAAATACCCTATCCTCAATAAAGGAACAATATGTAAAAATGGGAATTTGAGGGAAAGATGAAGGTTGGAAAAGAAGGGGTTGTCTCTGGCCCATACAAGAGAAATTATGTATCGCTTCTGTCCAACAGAAGTATCCCTTCTGCCCTGCAGAAGTAACTGGTCTAATTTACATGGCACCACAAACTCAATCCTTTATCTAGAATAGGATCTCCCAACATGCCCAGATGTTGGGGGCCACGGAGGTCTTCAACTCCATTCTAGACCTAGCAAGGGGTGTCCAGAGTTCCAACTGACCCGCAAGCTGTCTAGGAGCGAAACATCATTCCCGTGGGGAGTTGGCCTTTTCACCACTCGACCTTCGGCCCATGAATCGAGCAGTGCCCTCTTGGGTTAATACGCGGTGTGACCATGGAGGTGATCCACCCGTACAATATATCCTTCCTTAATTAAATCCTTTAAGAATCAAGCATAAACAAGGCATTCAACCTAATATCATTTTCCAAGAAAACATTCCTTTATTCCCATGGCGACTTGTCATCACAGACCCTTACCATGCATTTACCATAAATCACAAGCACTTGGAATAATCATCCAAACAACAACTAACAACCAGTTGAATATAAAAGCATTTAGAATATTGTTTGATCAACCAACAAAACCAATTGCATTCTTTCCAAAACAATGCAAGAGTAGATGATATAATATTTTCCATTGCATATTTGCACTTCCCCTTGGGATCTAAGAGCAATACTATGCAAAAATGTTTCTTAACACTTCCTTCCTTCGGCTAGGGCATATGTTAAGGGTTCAAACACTATTCATGATGTAAGTTCTATAGGTCACTTATCTTGCTTGATAACCCAACCTTGGATTTGGATTGGAAAAAGTCATCATTATCGGACGGAACTCAAGACATCTTAGTTTTAACCCTTATGATTAATTTCTTGCACTAGCTCTTAGTCAAGTCATGAGGCAACTAGAAAATTGTCCTCATATATCAATAGGTTATAGGCATAACGTGAAAATAATTGATAAGATAAGTGCGGAATGATCTCAAGTAATTAGACTCCAACAGGCCTTGCATTGAGCTAGAATCTAGTTTTTCTTAATATTTGAGCTCTTAGGTTAAGTAATTTTGAAGTATCTAAACTTTAAACTAGTACTTTCTATTCATGATTCTCAATGTCAAATTCTTTTAGTAATTATGCTATTTGTAACCCTTGACTATACTTTAGTCTAGCACTTGTATGCACAATCTTTTAATGTCGTTCTTTTGACGACTATGGCATTCATAATACTTGACTAATTCTTCCTTGTAATTACTCTACTAGCAAATAAGTCATATGTAACTAGGTGCAATTAACTTCCCTTGATATATGCACTTCACAAACTCCATCTTTCGAGTAGGTGAGATGAAATTTATCCTTTCCGATGACCCATACTCATGCATCATAGTATGAGGCCTAATGTATCTCATACGAGAATCAAAGCAAGCATCTATCAATTTGAAAATACATTACTTATGACCGAAACTGCAGTTGGATTGACAGTGATGCCTTTGCCGAAGCCTTGTTGCTGGTTGCAGGATTGTCATCCGCACGCGACATTCTTCGCTTGGAGGCCATCGTCCGCAGGTAGACTCAAGAGATTAAGAAGGTAGAATAGATTCAATATGGGAGAGCGTAAGAGAAGATGGTTAAGTCGAGGATCGAGATAGAGGGAATTGAGCTAATTCTCTTTCTTGCAGCCTCTCGGGGTGACCCTTCTCTCTCTCTCTCCCTCAAGCTCTCTTTCAAGCTCTTCCTCACAATCTCTTGGAGGGATATCCCTCTCTCTACCTCTCTCTTGCAGCCTCTCAAGGTCTCCTTATGCTTCCTTATGCCTCTCCCATGCCCCATATTTATAGTGAATTAGAGAAGAGGGCTTGTGGTTGAGAAGTGGAGCTCTTTGTGGAGGGGGATCTTGGAAAGATCAGTGATCTGATGCTCGGATCATAAATCTGATGGTTCCATTGGCTCCGAAAGGGGGGTAAAACCCGAAGACACTTGATTAGAAAGCTCTTAGTTCACTCCTTCTTCTTTTCTGTGTTCAAAGTGCTGTCCAACTGCCTGTGTACTGCGATCGCGGCGTGCGCGATTTCGAAAATTCTCTCTTTATTTTTTTCTTTTTATAAAATCTCCAAACTAACTAAAATATCACTTGTCCTTTCTTTTAAATGACATCTACTTCTAAAAATCTCCATATCTTTTTTTAGGATAATATCTAAAATATCTAAAATATACTAGCTTTGCCCAAAATCTAATGTTTTTGGACCATCCAAACTATACACATTAACCTAGTGATTAATATAACTCATAAGTCTCCTTCACGTTGTAATTTACATGAAGGGTGGCTACGGTCCTTGCTAATCCGAGGAAAATATAGAATTTATGACTCTTGATTTTTATAAATAAAATATTTTAAATTAAATATTAATTATTAATAATTAATGTTAGTTAGTTTTTACCTTAGTTAGTCTTTAGTTAGTAATCTTACTAACTTATTAATTGACTAACTAACTTTCAAACTAACCAACTAACTTTTATTGTGCGGAGATATTACAACAGTTCCTCACACAAGAATCTACCACCCATCCAAAAAAGGTCATTTTGGTTGAAGGTTACTTTACAACCAAACTTAGCCAAGAGCAAATTAGTCACCACACTTGGTTCAAAGAGAGTGAAAGATGAGGGAGACTTGAGCTGAACATTTCATTAAAAAAGCATTGAACTAATCAAGTCCACCTATCCATAGGACAAAGTCATCATGATAACTATCCACCCTCTTTCCATGCATGTGCTCAATATTCTTAATTATTTAATTAGTCCCTACTACACTATAAGAATATATAAAAATAGGTTCATCAATTAGCCTTTTTCAAATGGTTCATTGAATACATTTAAACATAACATAAAAGTAGATGAGAATAATCTTTTCCAAATAGTATTAAGATAATTTTGTATTACAATAATTTAATTGGTCTTCACTAGGTACAATGCCTATCAAGGATTTCATCCCTACCATCATACTAATTGTGAGTGTTACCTAATCAACAAGGTCCCACTAGTTTTTACTCTGCCATAAGGGGAAACTTTTCTTACCACCCCATCATCTATGTGATGATCTCACACTCTAGATGGGAATACTTGGCCACATGGAAAGGCTACCCACCAAGGCAATACTCAAGGGAGAGTCTTGATGTGATTGTTTGTGGATGTGACTAAAGAGATCAATAATGTTGTGGATGTGATGAAGTTATAGCATCAACAATCATCTCTTCCAAACACTAATACCATCTTAACAACCAACTTTCAATCTTGAAAAATTTAACAACACTTTTATGATCACATAATAATAACATTCAATACCATTGCAAAATCCCTTTCACAATGGTGCATCCATGCACACACAAGGTCGATATCTAGAACTAATACTAGTACATGATCCCTATCTCCAACAAAACCACACCCACCCAATCATATGGTACAATTCTAGAAAATCACAATATCTTACAATTATCTTAACTATAATATAACTCTTATCTTAAATGACAATACTTTCTTACACAAGTTTCTATTGCATGATCCCTATCTTAGAAACCAACACATCCATATAGGCACAAGGTGCAGTTCAAGTAAGTATCAAATCTTCTTATCATGACTTCTTCGATGCTACTGTCTCAAGTATCTCTAGTGATAGCATTATTGTATGATCCCTATCTACAATGTCCATACATTTATGCATGCACAAGATACCATTTCATGATCCCTATCTAATAAAGTTACATTACATTTATGTGCATATCATTGCATAATCCGTATCTTACACGATAGTTCTTCACTATCCCTACAATGTATAGTTTAAGAAAACATCATGTTTTTTATACATTTTCATATTTTGACAAATGCTAATGACAGTATTGTGTAATTTCTAAGTATAGAAATCATAAATCATCACTTTACTACTTAAGAAACCTCATCTCATGTATACACTTTCTCTTTGCATCCATTCTATGACAGAGGAGTCAAAGCACGTGCCACAACCAAATTTATTGTACTTGTATACATAGTCCTCTACTCAAGCAAGGATGTTAGTTCTTTATCCAAAGTTATACATAGTTTCTTAGAACCCTTTAGACTATTCTACATTCTACTATACAATTATTTTCTCAAAGTCTTAACAAAAACCTACTTTACTCATTCATGAAAAAATAATATGCTAAAAATGATTGGGACCATGAGAACAAGGGAATGAAGGAGAGATAAGAGAGAAGATGGGGATGGTTGTAGCTTCCTTTAACGTGTGTTTTGAGCCATCTTTGCTACATCTCTCTCTCTCTCTCTCTCTCTCTCTCTCTCTCTCTCTCTCTCTCTCTCTCTCTCTCTCTCTCTCTCTCTCTCTCTCTCTCTCTCTCTCTCTCTCTCTCTCTCTCTCTCTCTCTCGCTTGTGTGTGTGTGGAAGCTGATGATGAAGGGGAGGGAGGGATCAAGGGGGTAATGTGGCATTAGGGGGAGGCGGTATTACCACATGGTGCTCATAAATAGGCCTCCATCCTTCTCTCCTTTCTTTAAAGTCACCTTCCCCCTTATAACTTAACTAAGGTGATTTTTTGAATTATAAATTAAATACTTGAACTAAAGACAGTACTTACTAACTTAGTTAGTAACTAACCTATTCGACCTAAAAAATTGGTTAATTAATAACTAACCATTTTCAGCTAATTTCTTATTTTTTTCTTTTACTCACATGTGTATTTGCAATGAGGGAGGTATTAGAACATCAATGGATTTGTGTGCACCTCAACATGCCTTTAAGATGGCTATGTTACATTCTCTTTCTGTTAGAGAAATTGAGATATTCTCATCTTGAGAAAACTAAGGTGTAAAATTTGTTGCATGGATTAATGGCATAAGTTCCTTGTCATTATCCAACCCATTAATGGTTTTGATCTAATATCATGTGTAACATGCATAGCTAGGCTAGAGGAAGTTTCATAGTCACTTGGACACCTTTCATGAGTAGCATTTTCTAGACTCCTCAGGATTCATTACTTAGTTGGTTAGGGGACTTCTAAATCCACCTTGCAAAGCAAAATCTTATGGTCTCAACCCACTAGCATCAATTTGAGGGACCTATGAGTTGATAGTCTCTAACATCAATCCAGTCCCTAGTTAGGAAATATCTTTTTGCAACAACTCAATCGAGCTTAAGAACATACTAATCATTGCATTTGGATCAAAGAGATTGAGAGATTGAGGGGGAGTTGAGCTCAACCCCTCTATCCATAGACCAAAATCTCTACTTGGCCCCCTAAAATGGTACTTATGAGACATTGACCCTAGGTAGTCATTGTTCAACTCAGTTCCTATTCATTTCATTAGAAAAGCATCAAGCTAATCGGGCCCACTTGTTCATAGGATAACATCATCATGGTGGTTATCTATGCACTTTCTATGGACACAACCATTATTCTTAATTATTTAATTAGGACCTACCACGTTATGAGAATAAATAAAAATAGCTTCATCAATTAGCCCATTATAGAGGGCTTATTGAATGCCTTTACACATGACACAAAAGTAGTTGAGAATAGTCTTCTCCAAATAGATAAATGTAATTTTATATTAAGATAATTTTATTAGTCTCAAATCCAAGACTAAAGAAGTACTTCAACCCATCCTAAATTTCTCCATCCTATGATATCCCATCATTGGATATCCTAACCCTGAAACAATTCTTACCCCTCTCTTCTTTTTAGAGTCTCTTGTGCATCTTCGTGTACCATATCCCCACCAAGGATATCTTCCCTATCATAGAACCAATCATGAGTGTTACCTAATTGATTGGATCCCTACTAGTTCTCACTCTCCCACCATAAAGAGAAACCCTCTTGCATGTTTCAACTTGAAATTGTCTAGATGGTGATCTCACACTCTAAACAAGAATATCTAGTTGGATGAAAAGCCTACCCAAGGCAAGACTCAAGAGATATTATGGTGCCAGTCCACAATTCACAATAACTTCGTCACATTTGCATCGTCAACATGACATATCTCTTTGGTCACAATCATAAACAATCGTATCAAGACAAAAACATCTCTTCCAAACAATAATGCCATTTTCAACTCATTTTCTAGGTGGTGATCTCACACTCTAAACAAGATTATCTAATTGCATGAAAAGCCTACCTTGAGCAAGCCTCAAGGGATAGTATGATGCCACTCACAATTCATAATAAGTTCATCACATTTGCATTGTCAACATGATAAATCTCTTTGGACACATCCACAAACAATCATATCAAGACACAAACATCTCTTCCAAACAATAATGCCATCTTAACGTTCAACTTTTATCACCACATTTTAATAATGCTTTTATGATCACATAGAAATAACATTCAAAATCACTATCTTTCAAGATGTGTAGTCATCAACACACAAGGTCAATATCTACAATCTGATACCACGACATGCTCCCTATCTTTGATAACATTGCATCCATCCAATCACAAGGTGCAATTCTAGAAATCACTATATCTTATATTGTTAAGCTTATACACATAACCTACAATGAGGTCTGATATATATTTAAGTTTGGGTGTGTCTCTCTCTCATGCAAGGTCCTTGGATTGGGTATTTCATTTCTTTGGGACCTTTGATTAGTTTGTTAAAATTACACATTCTCTCTCTTTTCACAAAGAATTACAATGATAAATGGACAAGTAGGTGTCTCTTTGTCCTTTAGAAGGTTGAGGAATCTTAGGGTCGATGTTAGTTCCAATTTTTCTCAAAACCTTTGGCTTCCTTGGTAAGCTTAGGGTTGACAACACTATATTAGGAAATTTGGGAATTTCCATGCACTTTGGGAACCCCCAATACCTTTATTATTTGACCACATGGTAAAATCTCGTTGTCTTACTTAAAAGGTGGAGTCTACCCTAAATACTATATAAGTTACCTTCCCGAATCCCACTTTCACATATTGATCAGATTTAGTCACATGGTCAAATATTTATCACTTATTTGAAATTGGGACTTGGAAAATTCCCAAATTCTCTAATATGGTGTTTCACTTGTCTCCTTCTCAATTATAAGGAATTCAAGGGAAGGTATGAGGTCTTGTGCTTGTACCATTTGAGTTCATGATCTAAGTTCTTGAGATGTCATAACCATTCCATCTCTAATGGAATCTAACCAATCTAGCCTCAACTAGCAATCCTTCATTTTTCTAGGGTTTACAGTGTGCATTGAGCATCCATGGTTTGCTAATTTGATTGTGGGATTCCTAGACATTTTTCACGTTGCTGTTCTTCTTTCTATTCACCATTATATCCCCCATTAGATCTTCTTCTTATATGAGGCTTGTTTACTAGGCTATTTGTGGTGATCGAATAACATTTGACATAGCTTTCTCTCAAGGTTTCCAATAATTCTTTGAACATCAACAAAGTTTCTTCAATGTTATCTTCTAAGCACCATTACCATTGAGTAAGTACATTTTGAAGCTCTATTTTGTTGGAGGGGCTTTAAAATTCCTTTACCATGGGTGTCACTTATGATTTAGGTTTCATCATGAGCATTGGTGTTGAGATTGATGTTGTGCATGGTTTGAGAAAATGTATAGTTAGCTCTTCTATTCCCTTCTTACTTGTTCTCTTGAAAGCCTCAGGTACTCTCTCTCTTCCATGAATGGCACATTTAGGGTTACAAGGGCATGTATCTAGTCTTGTTTATCCTTCAAGCAAGGATATACATATTGAGTGGCTTGGTAGTAGGACGCTAGTTCATATCTCCTTTAATTACATTAGTAATAGCTTCTAGGTCAATTGTAGTTATCTTTTAGCGTTCTATTTTGAATCTTAATTCATCCTTCATGTTTCATAGGATGACCAATCCACTACCCCAATCCTCTATCTATCTTACATTTTGCATCCATGGATATTGAGTAGTGGATTGCAATATTTTGCCTACAATCCTTTCATTATACATTACATGTATATAAGAGCTTATTAGCTTTTTATAGAGACCGAATAGTTCCGAATCTCTCTTATTTTTCTATTTAGTATGAATTCACAACAAAAATATTTGATTTTGAGTCATTGTTTAGCCATATACTAAAGCTTCTAACATCCCTCTATTTTTGAGATCTCTTTTTGGCACAGCTTGGCCAAGTGCTCAAGCTTATAGAGATATGTTATGCTTTCAAATCTCTTTGAAGAAAACCTTTGCCATATGCTCAAGCTTGTAGCAACCCTCTCTTCAAGATTTGTTTGTGAAATCAGAGCTTGGCCATGCGTCCAAGATTAATCAAACTCTCTCTCTTTGATGTGTTGTTCAGCCATGTGCTCAATTTATAGTAATTATCTCTTTGGTCCCAAGCCTTAAGGAGGCAAACCTGGGGCATGTTCTCAAGCTTAGAGCAAAGGTTATTATAGATTACATGTACAAAAGGGCTCATTATCTTACTGTAGAGACCCAATAGCTCCATGTTTATAATTGATTATATGTCCATAGATATGGCTGGGGACATGCAATATAGGCAAGGAGATCTAGAGTTGGCTCCCTTTGATACATTATACATACATTTAAGTGTCTTTAAGTCACCGCCTATGTGCCACTCAATCTTATAGTTCCCAAATCCTTCAAAAAATATTTCTTATCCTACTACTTGTTGTCTCTTAATAACATTAGGTATTGGTGCTCGATGAAAAACCCAATACAATATATCAAAATCCAATGTATTGGTGTTCGATGAAAAACCCAATACAATATATCAAAATCCTATGTATCCACTTCGAATGCTCCTAGCCAACAAATGTTGTGTTCCGATTGAACACTAGATGACATTGAGTGATTGCAATGATCTGATGAAAGTGCTCTATTCATCAAGGTAATAGAGATCCTCTCTAGTTTTGTACATGTTAGAATCTCACTTTCATCAAGTTTAACCACAAATCTAGCCACTCCTTGTGCCTCTTCTAGTGACAACTCATAGAATCTAATCATTTAACATTGTAGGGTGGGCAAGTCAAGGAAAATATTGTTAAATTCATTGAATACAAATTCCTTTTTCTTGCCCTTGAAGCTAGCCTTGATATGGAAAGGCTCACCTAGAATCTCCATCACTTTGTTATTCACTCTCTATCTAATAGTTCTAACTACAGATGGCCTTGGAAGTATGCAATTACATACTTGTCCTTGCTTCATATTTGAGTGTAAAAGCTGAAAAAACGGTATATATGTTAGAAGATGGGCATAGAAACCCACTGTAAGCAAGGGAGTATAAGGGTAGATGGGTGTGAATAGCCCTAAGGGCAAGGAAGACCCTAACCCTAGCTGGCAAAGGGCTATATAAACAGCCTATGGGTCACTATCACTTGTGAGAGAGTGTACCCAAGTTGTACTCTAAGCAACTTAGTAAGCAAGATTTCATTCTTGTACTTTGAGCTCTTCTCTCCCTCTTGTGCACACATTCTACTGCTGCAAACTCTGATTCTCAACATGGTATCAGAGCCATCTCTGATGTCCTCAGCTTCCCTCAACATCAGTCATCACTAAGTGCACATTAGCTATCATTTTCTTCACTCTATTCTTCTTTCCTCCATAGCTGCCTGCAACCTACCTCCATTGGAGGACTTGAGGAGGACAAAGGAGGCCATATTAGCCTGAGATTTCTTCTGGAGACTTTTTCCCCACATCAGGGCGCAGCTCCCTGTCAGCTCAAACACTGACATTGTCCACGCGTGAGGCCAGCATTGCCAACATTGGAAAAAACAGCGCAGTCTGGACAGGTGCGAATCTCGGGCTGAATCGTGGGCAGCAGACGGTGCAATCCCAACGACTATCATAGGGATTTGATAGCCCCCCAAGTGGGCTATCCTCAGTCAAGAGGGCTCTGGGAAATTCCTCTTCTGCTGGCTGCTACAAGCCAAACCCTAACTGTGTTTTGTTGGGCAGCCATAGCCAACAAGCTCCAAGCTTGACATTTTGGGTTTTTAATACTCTGAGCTTCATTAACAGTGATTTTAATCACTGAACAGAGTCTCTGAATCCTTTTCCAGAGTCTAAAGCTCTTGGGCATGATTAACGGACATCACCAAGCATTGGGAAGCCGACTTCCAATCGGGTTCCATTCAAGCACTTCACTAAGCTTGACAATAGTGTTCTCTTAACACTAATCATAAATCATCAGTTGAATAGCTTGCTGGGCATTCACTAAAAACCAGTGAGTTTTTTATTCCTCTTCATATATTGTTGTAAGGTTATGTTTAAAATGAACACATAGACCATTATGCACAAGAAGTGTATTGCATACCGTAAGTGACATTGTCTCAAGTACTTGGGTCAGTAAAATCAATAGCATGAGTGTCATCATACTCTCCTCAGAATCATCAGCAACAAGCATTGAGATCATAGACAAACCGTGTCCAACACAAGCCTCATCCACTAAGCCATACCACAAGGAAGAGCCTGAAGTCCAGTCTAGGTTTACTTCATTAAAACCTAAAAAGACTATTAAACCACGGAAGAAGTTTGCACATAAGAAAGGACCACCAAAGTCATACCTGGAAATATTACACTTATATGATTTTCAGCCTTTCTCTTCATTGCAACTTTGACTTCACTTTGTCTAAATTGCTTCCGCATTCAGTGAAAGGTTTGTAAGGGACTAGACATTGCCCTTGTCCTAACAAGTGGTAAGACCTTCCCAATGACCACAACATATGCTGATGTCCATCCTCAAATTCAAAAGTTTGATGGTAAGGATTTCCATCCATGGCAGGTACTTATAAAATACAAAATGATGGAGAGAGGGTATTGGCCTCTTATTCAAGGCAATAGAGTTGTAAACTTTGCAAATATGATTGATATAGAGGATGACCAACGGGCTCAAGCAATCATAATGCTACACTTAGATGAATCCCTGATTCATCATGTTGATCAACTAAACACTGCTAAAGAAAAATGGGATGAGCTTGAAAAGCTCTATGGAGCCACTGGGAAGAATACTAAAATCTTCCTTAAAATTGAATTCTTTAGCTTGGAATATCGTTTAGGAGAAGATTTGGGAAAATTCATTTCTCATATGAAGGGACTTATGGCACAGCTTGCTTTTGTACAAGCTCCAATACTTGAAGAAGATGCTATTGCTATTCTCCTAACAGCTGTAAAACAGGTGTTTCCTACTCTTGTAACTACTCTCACCAACATTCCAGATCCTACTTTGGCAAGTACCATTCAATCCTGTTTGGATGAAGAAAAGAGGAACCACAAAGAAAGCAGCAATAGTCAGGCAACTTCAAATTCCCGTGAACAAGTATTGGTTCATACAGTTCTCACTAAATGTTCTCTCTGTAAGAAAAAAGGACATATTGTAAACAACTACTGGAAGAAGTATCCCGAGAAGATGAAATGTAACAAATGCAAGAAGACAGGGCATATAACAAGTAAATGCCCCAACACTCTTGAAATACCCAAAGAATTGGTGGCCAACTATGTCTCCAATTCATCTGAAGATCGACTGTTTTGACTATTTAAATCATCTACCTAAAACAACCTTGTAAGCCTGATTTATAAAGGCATCCAAAAAGGGGGGGATCTTTTACATGTCTTGTAATCCAATGCCACCCTGGCATTGAGGGGGGGTGTTAGAAGATGGGCATAGAAACCCACTGTAAGCAAGGGAGTATAAGGGTAGATGGGTGTGAATAGCCCTAAGGGTAGGGGAAACCCTAACCCTAGCTGGCAAAGGGCTATATAAACAGCCTATGGGTCACTATCACTTGTGAGAGAGTGTACCCAAGTTGTACTCTAAGCAACTTAGTAAGCAAGATTTCATTCTTGTACTTTGAGCTCTTCTCTCCCTCTTGTGCACACATTCTACTGCTGCAAACTCTGATTCTCAACAATTTCATTCTTGTACTTTGAGCTCTTCTCTCCCTCTTGTGCACACATTCTACTGCTGCAAACTCTGATTCTCAACAATATAAGCATCTTGACTGATACCAATATTATCTAGTGTCTTCTATACTAACTTAGTATCCAAATAATGATCCTTTATAAATGACTCCAAGCATTGTTTCTTTGCCTTTTTCAAATTCTTCTTCTCCAAAATATCTTTTGAAACTACTAAAGAAAGAAGATGATAATTAAACTGAGATGCTTTCAAAGAATCTCTTTCACTTGCATTCGGTTGAAGAAGAGACGTAAACAAAATCAACATCACAAATTAATATAATTAATTATAAACAAAGTCATATTTCATGTTTTTAAAGTGGAAAAAATGTACATTGCCGCTTGGATTCTTTTACTATGACCACCTCCTCCTCATCTGAGACTCTCAATATTTCTAAGAGCCTTTTGTCAATTTCAAAGGCCTAAAATAGTTTGCTTTCGTTGAGAAGATTTGATGCATTTCTCCAATGAATGAATCCTCTATTGTATATAACCTAGAAACCCATTATATCCATCACCAATGAACCTCAACAATGAAGAGCTATTATAGAAAGGCAGAGTGCTATTTTTGGTAGGATCTTTGGGATATAGCCTTCCATCTAACCAAAGATCAAGATTCTTCTTTTCTTCAAACCCGAGTATATGTTTCATAGACTCTGTAATAGTAATGGGTTTTGTTCTCTTCCTTATTGGTTCATACTCACTATCCAACTCAATACGAAGATGATAAGGGACAAGTTCCTACAATGAAGAGTTCATGCAATAAAGGCATAATGTGTTATTCTATTCAAAGAAAACATCAATATTTTATTAAAGCTACAGAGGTCATTGGATGACTGATCCATAGCTAAGGATGTGATTAGAAGATTGGATTGAAAAACTATGCGAATTAGAAACAAGAAGGAAAATGAAGAAGAAACTAGTAAGGATGGGAAAGAAAGAAGAGAGTGAGAATGGAGGGAATTAATCAAACGTCGAACAAAATTCAAATTGAATACTATTTTTCACTTTAATGAAGACGGGTAAAATTTTCATTATAACAATCTTTGTCACCTTTATGGCGGCCTAGATTTCTAGGTTTGATGTGGCCACGAGAATATCATGACAATGACTTATTAACAATTTTTGATATATTTACTTACCAAAATATAAAAGTTTTAAAAATATAAAAAATGATTTTTTTTTTCTAAAATATTTTCTCTCTCTAGGATCACTTACAGGGTATTTTCGAGAACTCAAAACTGCCCTAATGGTCCAATTGTCAAGGTATTGGTCATTTTAGCTGAATTGGCATGAAGTTCGCTAGAGTTGTCAATAAACTATATCTATACTAAGTTTGATAATGAGGAATTATATGACCTTGTTAGAACAAAAATCAAGATCAATCTCTTGATGTCATCTATTTCTCTCTACATCTCCATTCTCTCTCATAAAGCTATTCTTAAATCCAACAACTTAATAAGAGTGATTTTCCCTTGATCTTTAAGGTTTCGTAGCCTTTTTTCTATGGGCTCTAGATCATTTTTCTTATATCATCTCCCCTTGGGGATTGGAATAACTAGCCCACTATGCAGTCACATGTGCTAGTCTTTCTTGCCTCCTTATTAACCTGATTGATCATCACGACCACTCTCCTTCAAGGTTAGATTCTTCTAGCATAGGACTTTTCAAGATTAAGTGGAGTCATGGTCATGTAGAGAACTTGCAATTGTGGACTAATGCATTTGTGGGTTGCTTGGTGTACAATCATGGGCTAATGCAAGTCAAAGTCTAATGTAGATAGGCTCCTCAATTATGTTGAGAAATAGGCAAATGATGTATGCTCCAAGAAGAGCTGTCCTGAATCCCATATGCACAGTGAGGAGAGTGGAACAACTCAAAGTCTATAAAGCATTGTACTTGACTATGAAATGAATACAATGTCATGATGCTTTGTACTTTCACTTAAGTGTAGTGTCATTGTCGATCTTACACAAGATTGTGTTTATGAGTCCAAGCTGATCTACCTTGGAACCTAATTCACTTGTGTAACAGCTTGTCTCTACTTGTTCATGTCATTATGAGTTTGGTCTCCATCTTTCAACCACCATAGCTTGTGTCAAGCTCTAGATCTGTAGCTTCTAACATGGTATCAGAGCCCAGTCAGGCATGGCACTAATTCTCCAGCTTCATTTCACTCGTACCTAGCTCAACTTGAGCTCAGATAAACTCAGGACAAGTCTGGAACCCTAATTCCTACTCCTTCTCAATGCCCTGCTACCTGGCAGCCATAGCCAAACTGCGCTTGCCTTTAGTTGAGCATTCAGATTTCACCATATAGGCTGTGTCAGCTCTTGCTTCCTTCACCAAAGTTACTCCTTAGCTTAAGGCGCTCCCTGTATCACATCAGAACGATGTCATTACCATCTACAGAAGGCAGCATTACGTGATCTTCAGAAACGATGCATTCTGCAACATCGTGACGATTCATACAGCTGTGCTTACAATACACAACGCAATTCTCACAACCACCATAGGGCTTTTGTAGCCCATGAGATAAGCTTCATTGTCATGTAAAAAGTTTTAAGAATGATCAAGTTTGCAGTCCACAAAGAGCAAAAAAACCAGGCTACTGCACAAACCCTAGAACTTGAAGCCATAGCCATTTTCATCAAGCTCATAAATCTCTTCTCTCTCAGGTCATTCAAGTGTTTGATAGTTTGATCTAAGTCTTCAACCAGTTCCCAGCATTTTAAATCAGTAAGAAGGGGAGAAATCAAGCACAACAAACTACAAACAAAGTATCTCATGATACTATTCTTCACTGCCAATGCTTGTGTTTATTGACACATCAAATCAGCTCAATTTGGCTAGTTCTGAAAGTCCTTGGTACTGATTTACTGCTATACCTTTAGGGCAGTCCTTGCTGAACATCAAGGCAATACTCTTGAATTTTAGAATAGCATCTTGAAATTTCTTTCATTGCTTAGTGGTTCATCTACAAAAGACTTGTTAATCAAATTTCATGTAAGCATCTTTACAAAAGGATAGACATTGCCCGAGTATTCTCGTGGTAAGACCTCCTTTAAAAAAATGACCGAGCTTGAGCAAATAGCTAAATTCAATGGTGAAGGATTTCATGCCTGGAAGGAGAAGACCATGTATCACCTAATGCGAAAGGACTTGTGGGACATGTTTGAAGATGATGCCGATAGCAAGGGGGAAGATGATGAAGATGGGTTCGTTGAAGAAGACCAGCTCAAAAGCAAAGAATGGAAGAAAATGAATAACAAGGCACTAGGCATCATTGCCTGGGGACTAAGTGATGATGTACTACATCATATATCTGGCATTAGAAATGCTAGAACCGCTTGGGAGGAACTTGACAGAATGTTTTGTACCCAAGCAAATAACTCAAAAATAAAACTACTCATGCAGTTTTATAAACTAGATATCAAAGACAATGCTTCTATGACCATGCACATTAACAAGTTCAAGAGCCTACAAACCCCGCTTGCAACTCTTAAGAAAAATATTGATGAAGATGAAGCAATAGCTGTATTGTTTGCAAGTGTAAACAAGGATCCATATGTGAACCTTGTGTCCACTCTAAGTAAGGTTCCGAGTCTCTCACTCAAAGATATTGAGAACTCACTACTTGATGGATAAAGAAAATTTTAAAGCAAAGATGTAAAAGAGACCAGCTCAAGGGAAAACCTCTTATACACTAGAGGAGCTACTAGACCCAAGGGAAGAGGTCGAGGATTCAACACTGATAATAGGAGTTGGATGACATGTTACTATTGTGGTAAAACTGGCCATATTGTCAGTGAAGGCTTCCATAGGAAAAGAGCACATCACATGCAGAATGACCATCACCAAAGTCAATTTATGAATGAAGAAGAAGAAAAAGATACTTTCGCTACCATCAACAACTCTGACAGGTTGTTCTAAGGAATTTGTTCCCATAGTGGATCTCTATGTTTCCCTTAGTGGATTTGATTTGTAAAACCCTTGCCAAAGATGTAAAGTCTCAAGCTTTAACTTGACTAGGCTACCTATGAGCTAGTCTTCCAGGCCACGTTATCATGTAGGGGGGGCAAAAGCCGGCAAGTGTAGGGACTCATCATTTGAGGGGGGTTGTTGAGAAATAGGCAAATGATGTATGCTCCAAGAAGAGTTGTCCTGAATCCCATATGCACAATGAGGAGAGTGGAACAACTCAAAGTCTATAAAGCATTGTACTTGACTATGAAATGAATACAATGTCATGATGCTTTGTACTTTCAATTAAGTGTAGTGTCATTGTTGATCTTACACAAGATTGTGTTTATGAGTCCAAGCTAATCTATCTTGGAACCTAATTCACTTGTGTAACAGTTTGTCTCTACTTGTTCATGTCATTATGAGTTTGATCTCCATCTTTCAACCACCATAGCTTGTGTCATGTTCTAGATCCGCAGCTTCTAACAAATTAGACTCTCATTCAAACATGCCACTCAATAAGGCCTTCCTAATTGGGTTAGTATTGGCCTTGGAAGTTATGTACAACCTTACTGAGTTTGAATATGTGGATAGGAGCTAGATAAATGACTCAGAGTGGTCTAAATATGTGAGTATGTTGAAATTAGGTACAATTTTAGTAGTTGAGTCTGAATATGTGGGAAGGGTGGCCTAAGTAGATAAATAGACTAGCAAGAAAGTAGGCTTAGATAAATAGAATGGCAAGCAAGTAGGCTCCTAGTCATTGCCAAGTAGCCTAAGTAGATAAATAGATAGAAAAGCAAGTAGATTAATTCCAATTAGTCTACAATTGGGCAAGTCGTTAGATTGAAATGGGTAGACTAAATTGTGTAGGCATTAGGCTCCTTCAATCGTGGGAGGTTAGTCAAGTGATTTGATAGATTGATGATATGCATTCTAAGTAGGTGCATAAGTAAGTAGACTTGAGTCAATGGATAGTCCAAGGAAGTGGGTAAGTTGATATATTGATGTGGCAAGTAGGTTACCCCCCCTTAAGGAGGTTAGTCCAAGATTTAAGTAGGCAAGGAGGCTACTATTGATGTGGCAAGTATTCAAAGGTAGAAAGTAAACTTAAGATAATGTGGCAATCTAAGGAGACAAGCAAGCTTGGCAATAGGGGTCATGGATTGACTTGCGTTAATTGTAATTGTGGGTTGTTGCTTAATGTTGAGAGTCAAAATAATCTTACCCTATTAGAATTATCTCTATGTTTTTGTTGCTCTCCATCCCCCTTGGACCCCTTTTGTGGAATTTCCTAGCCGGTTATGTCCTTGGTTACACACAAATAAGTCCTTTCCTTATCAAAAGAATAAACTAAAAATGGAATAGTTATTACCAAGTAAAATATGCATTGGCACTCATAAAACAATGGCAAAAATTGTTACAAAAAAAATTGACGCTATGTAAGATTTGCAAAAAAGTGATTGATGTATTCCAAAATTTGTATCAAAATTTATAAGGCTTGATTTTCTTTGTCTTGCACAATCTTCTGGTGTTAACATTTATCCCTCTCCTAGATGAGCGCTAGTCCCATGGAAATTTCACTAACGGGATGGTACAACTACTAGTGAGAGGCTCTAGGATATCTAATAAGGAAGGGCAGATAGAGTGGTGTGGCAGAAGAGATGTGGGTGGCATGATAAAATGAACTAAGTACAATGGAGTTAGCTTGTAGAGAAGAAATAAGCAATAATTGATGATGAAGGTGTCGTAATGGGTGTGGGCCACCGATGTCGATTGTTTTGTGAGGAGCTTCATGGTACCTATTTGTCACTTATGCTCTCCCTAAGGGGATGTTTGTAGCTACTCATGCATATGCAATTGGGAGCTAGGTCAAAATTTCCAAGTGAACTTGGAATATTTCCCCACACTTGAGGACCTAGTTGGTGAAAGAGTATTGTGTGGTGCTTTGCTCATGGTGATGGGTCATCTAAGAAAGCTTGTATGTCGTTCTGCACTTGATATGCACCTAGCATTGTGATGTGGCGAGGAAGGGGCTAGTGGATTGTTGCGAGGTGTAGTTCCTATTTTCTTTTTCTTTTTTGTTTGTCCTTGTTTTAAATAAATAAATACACAACATTTGACAAGGTAACAAAGAGGAATAGATCACTTAGATAGTGGCCTAAGTGTGTGCTTGAAATAACCCTTTCTTAGAAGATACTCCTTGATATGCTCCAGTAGATGCAACGATAACTTTGAAAATAATGGTTATGAAAACATGGCAAATATACTGTCCACAATGTCCTCTAGCTGAACACAATAATTTGGAAATAATAGGTTGAAAAGGAGAAGATGAACTCGATCAATTCTAGTGTTGATATCGAAGAAGAGTGGGGGCAACTTATCTTCATCATAAGGGGTTACTTTTTGATAGAGGAGCCTAAAGAGGAGGTGGAGATAGTTATACGTGGTTACGAAGGAGGGGTCTAGTTGATTAGAAAACTCTCTTGCAAAATGCCCAAAGGAGGGGATTATGTCAATAGGTTGGAACATGTACATTCTATCAACATGGGTTGCTCTTATAATGGGGATCTTTGGGTAACTGCACCCCCATGTTCCTTTTCCTAATAATCTTTGCCATGCCTTCTCGGATAGGGACATAAAAGTGGATCTATGTGATCCTCATTTTGGGAATAGATAAAGGCTTCCTAGGCCATATTATTGCCTTCTAGAAGAGGGAATCACCATTTCAATAGTTGTGGCCATATTTTCTTATGCTTCAATTTCAAATACCTCCCCTTGCTTCCTTGAATCCTACAAGATTTTTAGTAAGATTCCACATAGACTAGGCGATCAAGGAACTTTGCAGAAATGCTTTCACATGTTCATAACATGAATAGCTAAATAGTACATAAGGGGACTAGCTTCCTAAATTTGCTCTTCTAATGTAGCTTGAAGTCAAACTTCATAGTAGGGTTAGCCTCCTGTTTCTCTTGATATTTATATATTGTCTCCTCAGGGTTTTCTTTCTCTTCCTATGGTAAGAGCTTAGGTGGGTTGGGATATTCTATCACTCTTTGTTGGCTAAGCTCGTAAGGCCTGGATCATGGCCATGTAGGCTTCCTTTTGCTCTAGGTCATTCCTCTTCAAATATATTGGCTAGTCCTTTGACTCTCTTCTATCAAAATTTGGTAAGTCTGGTAGATCCATGGGAGGTGTCATGATTATAGGTGGGCCTACGATAATAGGAGGGGTTGGCTAGGGCTACTCAAGTTATATCAATCTTGATGTCTTGAGTTTATGCTCTTTATAACCCCTTTTGCTTCACCTTCCTGATTAGGTTTTCTTAGTTTGGACCCTTTGTCATTAGGTTGATTCCTTGAATTTTCTCCATGATTTCCAAGGTTTTGGAAATCAATCCCAATTGGGCCTTGAGTTATTCTAGACTTATAGATTGAGGCATATAGGTTATCATTATAGCTTCCCTAAATATCTCCTATTGCTTCATCACCATGACCAGTTTGTAGGCTTCTAATTGGACTTTGTGCTAAATTTCATTGTATAGGGCTGCTATTAAGTCATTGGTGAGGTTCATTAAGTGGTCTCATAGAGCCTATGTATGTCATGTTCTACCATGCTCACAGCCCTTTGAAAAGTTGCTGAAATTGTCTTCTCTAAGCTTACATATAAGGCAGTCTGTTGACCTTGTATTTACTAATGCTCTTGGTGCCTTCTCTCTTGTAAATCTATGTTTGCTTTCTCCTGGGCTACTTCAATCATAGAATTGGGTAGCTAGTGGGGTTGAAATTATTTGTGTGCTTAGCTCAACTATTTTGATTATATAGTCTGCACAAGTGACTAGTCTTGCCCCTTTAGTCTTTTAAGCTCACTCATGGTGGTCTCTTGTTCTTTAAGCTCATCTTGAAGCTTTTGAAGAGTAGTGTTGTGCTCCTTTAGATGACTTTGAAGATCTTTTACCTATTTCTCCTAGAGGTCTTTGAGTGTAGTGTCATGCTCTATCAAATAGTTTTCGAGATCCATGAGCACTAAGTTGTGCTTCTTTTAGTTGGTGTTGTAACTCTTGCTCTTTCTATTCTTGAACCTCCTTTATGCCTTGTCACATTCTTGAAATTGATCTTAGAGATCCTCAAATTTATTTTTTGAATCTATCAAGAAACTCTTGTACTCTTCTCATGTCCTTTCTAATTTGTCTTAGATTTGTTGGTTGGCCTTAAGTGCATTAGCCTTGTCCTCTTTAAGTTGTTCGATTATTCGCTTAAGGGCTCCCATTCTTCTTGCTGCATTTTGCCCTGTAAAAGTACCTTGCACATTCTTTGTGGTATCTATTGGGTGAGATCTCTCTTTTGGATTGGTTGCATGACTTTAAGTACTAGAAGATTGCGATTTCACTTATCTTTTGTAGTCACTAACAAAATGTGATGTTGTATGGTGATGAAAACATCAAGGAGTTAAATTGTCATAGAGCAAAGAATAGCTATTAGAAGTTCTATGTGTGATATATTTCTTCCACTTCTCTATGAATTCTTGCAACCATCTAAGGTATCAAATTTTTTGAATAGATTCAACACCTCTCTTTATTTGACAAACTTATCAAGTAGGAAGAGTTGCATGTTGCTAGTCGACTTTGCCATAATACCATGATTGAAAACTTGATTTATTACCTATCATTCTTGGCCATGACACCAAACATTCATAGTGATGTAACTCTTTAATACAATCCAAAATTCTACGAATCACCCATTTTAAAGCTAAGCAACATTGTATCAAAGTTCAATTAATACACTTTGTAAATAATTAAGCAACTCCCTCTATTTGTATATAGATAAAAGTAAAACATGTAAAGCTCACTAGCACATAAGAATCTAACCTCTACAAGGGCTATAAGGTCCCTGCTGCACATGGACTCTCCTATTGATGCTCTAATAGCCCTTTCATGTAATTCTTGGGATTGGCTCATCTAGCCTTTAGTTTTGTCCATTCTTTTCTTGACCTCCTTTAAGTAGCACAAATAATCATTCTCTCTTCTCCTATGTCCCCTTTGTCAGAGTTTTCCAAGGATGAAATCCTCTCTTATTCTTCTCTATGCTTCTTCTTCTTCCTCTTGCTTGTGTCATCCCTATGGCTGGGGTTTCCTCCATCTCTTGGCCTCTTTTCTCTTTCAATAGTGTCCTCAAATGAATCCTTAGATAGTCATTATCTTTGTATGTAATCCTAATATCTCTTAGAGGAGAAGTTCCACTACAATAGCGATGATATAGATAAATAAGTTGCCATAGTTAATGATGCTTTGCTTGTCTTTCTCATGAGATGAAGCTTTAACTTTGTACTCTTTGAAGATTCCCTTTGAGCCTTGGTAGTGGATTTTGTTACATCTTCTAGTCACAAGGCCTTCAAGTATTACTTAACCAGGTTCATGCTAGTATGCCTTCTTTGAGGAACTTAGGTATCATGGTTAGGTTGGTTGAGGTTTTGTTGTAGGTGAAGAGATGCTAGAAGAGCTATGCTATCACCCTCAACCCTTCTATTGGTATAGCTCTTAAGAGGAATCCTTAATTGGCCACTACTTTCACTAAAGTTTCATCATTTTTGACTACCGAGTCCCACCTTTGAGAAACTTGGGGGGTCTTTTGTGTTTTGACGTACTTCCTTGATCCTCTTTTGGTACCCATTGTCTTTTCTACTAGTTTTGAGGTAAACTTGAAGCTGGCTACCCGCTCATTGTAGTTCCCATTGGTTTTTATGATGTATCTAAACTTGTTGGATCTAGTGGTTTGGTCATAATTGTCAATCAATCCAAAACAAGTCAAAAAGTTGATGTGAGTGAAAGTTGCTCTAATGTAGCCTTTGTGACCATAGTTGGCTACTATGAGTACTTTGGCCATATGGTATTTTTCAACTAAACTCTCCAAGTTGTTGTGAACTCAAAACCTGAGGCAACCCACTCTCCACATGCTTACCTCCAATTTTAGCTCTCATCTATGATGGGCAAGAAAGTTAGTTTTTCTTTGTTTAATGGGTCTTTGGTTGGTGCAGGCTATGTTGTGGTGGCTGAAAGGAACTATAACTCTGTGGATGCTATCTATAAGGAAAAAGGAATCTATTGTGAGCTATTCTTAGTAAAAGATTTAAATCATGCAATTTTATCTTTCTTATTGAAATTGAAAAATTGGAGATGCACAAAATAAATTTTTGAACCTTACCTATCATTTACCCCTCCTATTTGTGCTCTCTCTCTATCTCTTCTCACAAGAAGATGCTGACAAGAAATATGAAGAATTCTCTCTCTCTTCCTTCTCGACTACCATTTTTGCCCCTCCCTCTGCTCACAGACTATGATTCTCTCTGTTTCTACTCTTTTATGCTTTGTGTCTCACTCTCTCTCATGACAAGAACATTGAACCCCTTTGCATCACCTCTTTTCAAAACAACTTGGCATCCCACTACTTTATGTTTCCCCTTTTTCTTCTCCTCCAATTCATTGAAAATTTTAATACTTACCCCTTTTCACCTTATTGCCACCCCCTTTGCAATCTTATATCTAAAAATGCAACTCTCTGGCCACCCTAGTTATATGCCTATCTTATATAAAGATCTATGATCATTCTTGATAATCAAAGCCACTTGTCTGATGTGTGCCACTTGATTCATGTCCTCTGCTTCTAGCCCTACTGGTCCATATTCTAAACCATCCATGGCTTTATAAAGACTTGTTCAAATTTGTCTAGAGTCTATGTGAATGAAGGCCAAATTATCATCTAGGCCACATATAACCCAAATTCTAATCTCCTCTAAACATATATAATTATCAAAACTTGCCAAGTATTTCCTAAGTCCACTCTTTTGCCTAGTACAACACTCCATTGAGCCAAGATTTTCCACTTGCCGGACTATAGAGAGATGTCCTTCAAAGAGAGCAACTACAATTGCATTTGCACAAATGTGTACAATTTTGTTGAAAATGTTTGCAATATTTGGTATATTTTTAGGGGTCGTCATATAAGAATGCAACCTATTGAAGGACACTAAAAAATAGGCACAAATCACCCAAAACACCCGAGGGAGGACACATAAGACGTGTAAGAGCCATGAAAAATTACAGTAGAGATACACACAAATGTGATAGAAAGGGAAGTGCTTTTCTCTGAAGACGAGGAAGAAGACAATATGCAAGAAGACACAACTCCCTCCAAGAAAGAGAAGAATAGTGCACTTCCTATAACCACTTTTTCCCATGAATGTCAAAAGTAGCAACTTCAATTTAGTCATAAACTAAGGTTCATACATTGCTTCATATATAAGGCTCAAGAGATCTTTATTTTAAATGCCTACAAAAGAAAAGAAAGTCCTACTTCTCTTTGACTTGCAAAAGGATATTTGATTATGAATGGCCTTTACAACGTGCAAAGCCACTACAATATGCCATCACTTACAAAATATGACATTAAGCATTTTACAAAGATGGGTATGCCATAAATTTTGGATAAAAGAAAATATTTTGTCAATGAAGAACTACATTCTTTTAGCCATGTTTTTGTTGAAATTGAAGGCTATTTTTCATCCCACAAATGATGGTGAAGCGTCCCTACGAACCAAAGAAGAGCATTGAACTCCATCATCAATGTGAACTTCTAAACACCCATCATCTTTATCTCACTTACTTCACTCTTTCTATTTTTCTTTTTCCATATCTAAACTCCATCATTATTTTATTTTTTTCTTTCATCCATAACTCTTAATACCCCACCATTGATGACAATGGAATTTTCAGCTCATCAAGATACCCACTTCTCACCCCTGATAGAAAACGATAACTTTGCCTTTAACACCAAAGGTAAAACTGTCATTATAATATACAATAACGCACAACCTTAAACTTAAGATTTTGGACTTGAAGACCTCCACCCATAACATCCATATGCAAAATCAAAAGAGAAAAAGGGTTTTATTGTTGATTATGAGGATGTAATGGGGGGATCTTGAGTTATGTGAGAAGCCCACATGTATGAGATTGTGAAGCTGATTTGCAAGAGAGGTGTGTGTTTTGAAGAGAAGTATTCTTTATGGTTAGAAATAAAACTTTACCTTCAGTGATAAATTGGGTGGCCTAATGCTTGGTACAAGGACACATATTTTTTATAGTCAAACACCATCATCATCCTCATCTTCTTCTATTGCTGCAGAGTGCTCCTTCTCATCATCTTCTTCTTTTTCTTTTCTTATTTCCCTTCTCATTCTCCTTTTTCTTTCTGCTTCAACTCCCTCTTATGAGGACAAAATTGGGCTAGCTTTGCTTCTGGTCATTGTGTATCTTCCATTGAGGGTATAACAAACAACTTGCAAAAGGTATCATGTTTGATTTCTTGCATGAGGAGACTCTAGCTTTGACTAAAAGCCCTCTGTTTGTTGGACAATTGGATGATGCAAGATATTGTGTAACTTTTGGTGATTTTGCATGGAATATTATAAGTGGGAATCTTTTCTTTTCTTGAGATGCCAAGGTTGGTAGCCTCTATCCCTTATTTGTATCTAGGTCCCTTGACCATGTTTTGGTTGTGGCTGATGTACCAAATGTATCTTATGGTATCATCACCTTGGGCACATGTCCTTAAAGAAATGAAGTTGCTTACTCATTTGTAGCATCTTCCACCTCTTGATTACAAATGTTTTTATTCTTATGACCATTTTCTTTATGGTAGGCAAACATGAAGTTCTCATAAGAAGTCTGGCATTACACACATGGATGAGTCTCAGGCTCTTATGTATTTTGATATATGTGGTCCCATGCCATGGTCAGACATAGGTTGGTGTGAAATACTTTGTTATGTTCACTGATGATTATTCACATAAGGTATGGGCATATTCTATTAAGAAGAAATTGGATATCTTATCTACCTTTTAGCATTGGCTTGCACTTGTTGAGTGCCAACTCAAATACCTAAGGTCTAACAATGGGAGTGAACATGTTTCTAAAGAATTTGATAAGTTTTATGATGAGAGGGATATTTGGCTTGCACTTGTTGAGTGCCAACTCAAATACTTAAGGTCTAACAATGGGAGTGAACATGTTTCTAAAGCATTTGATAAGTTTTATGATGAGACGGATGTTAAGTGTCAATTAAGTGCCCCGTACACCCACCTTAGAATGATGTTATAGAGCCCATAAACAAGACCATTCAAGAAATAGTCCACAATATATTATTTAGGCAGGCTTACTGTAGTATGTTTGGCTAAAATAGTTTATTAAGGGCAGTGATAGCTAGTGGTATTTAAAGTAAGGGCCCCACCAACGATGCATTAATGAGTCGATGGATGCATGAGTCACTAAAACCATTGGTATAGCAAATCGATGGAGAGAATCTCCTAGCAGAAAAAAAGCTATATAAGGTAGAGACCTACCCAAGAAAAATGTTTGAGGGATCAAGGATTTGAAAGTTCGACTATTAGATTTTTGATATATCTCCCTTCAACTAATCCTTTGATTGCATCTTGAGTGCTACAATAGTAGCAAAGTTGTCACTTTTGTATTACCTAAGTCATCACTCTTGGCAACAGTATTGCCCTTGTCTTTGCATCATTAGTTGTCTTTGAGTCTTTGAGATTCTATTGTCTCTTTTGAGTATTTTGTCACTATCATTTTTGTCTCTATTGGGACCATTATATTGGTTTCATATAGCAATATACATTTGGGGATTTCTTTGGTTGAGTATTTTTTAATATTTGTTTTCATTGTTTTGATTATGTCGAGCTCTATACATTAGACATTGAATATAGAGAAGGATGTTGGTTCCCACATAATATTGGCTCTGAGTATGATCACACTCTACTTTATGGCGGCGATGGTGCTTTGATCCAATTACACATGATGACAATGATCGTGCTCCTCCACACACTAAAATAAATGCATACGTGTTCGAAAGGTCTGCATCCAATGTAATTTTGGGTGGATCTAGGCCTCTAGCCCAACGGCTCAATGATCCAGGTTTTGATCAACGCTAAATAGTGCCATCTCATAAGGCTCCTTCTATCCTCAGTGATGATGCAACGCAATCACAATAATCCTCTCATAGTTGCAAAAATACTATTTGCATTCCACTCCTTGGACTAGTAGCACATATCCACTTCCATTAATTACTTCCACTACTCTAGCAAACCTAAGTTGTTTCTTGGCTTCTGTTCAATCAATTGTTATCCTGCCAATATGACCTCCTACATCTTCCCTTTCTATCCCAATGGTCCACCCACCCACTATTATTTCATTTTCAAAGTTCTCAGGATGTTCAAATGAGGATCCAGATGTCAATAGATTGATGTTGCTTACAGGGTCAACTTCCTTAGTCAAGCCAATGAGCCTCACAAAGTTTTCATATTCAAATCTTTGATGCTGAAAAAGGATACAACCTAGCTAGTGGTAGAGTATGGATGGCCAACCTAGAATGATGCCCTCACCGCATTCCATATTAGATTTCAACTTGACCAAATTGGATGCATAGAATCTAGAAAGGCTCCACAACCTTAAGTAAAGAGTTAGATCTACCCAAGTGCATACAACCAAGTTCACCATCCTTGACAATAGAATTGTGTAATATCCCTCGCCCGATCTATGTAGGGACCCCCCTTTTTTAAAATCCAATTTAACAAAGTTTTTTTCACCCCCTACCCACCCTACCAATCTGATAGGCGGAGGGGGAACTGCAAAAGATGGTGCCGACAGCACGATGTGGCGAGAGGTGGTGACAACACTGAGGAGAGAGGAAGAAAACAATGAGAAGGCATCGATAACAAAGGCGTCGATGAAGGCAAAGATGATGATGATGATGGGGAGGAGGGGCACACACGTGCCATCTCCCTCCCCTCCCCACTATGCCTTATGCCAACTTAATGTTGGCATGACAGCATGCCCATTCGGCCACCAAGATGGAAGGCAAGGAGAGGGCCTCCATCCCCCCCCCCCCCCCCCCCCCCCGCCCCCAAAAAATAATAACCATCCCCCATTATATAAACCCCCCAATCGTAAGGGGGAAGGATATGAAGCCTTGAGGAGGGCCCTTGAACCACTACTAGCCGTGAGGGTGAGAAAAGAGGAAGAGAGAGGGAGGGAGAGAGAAAAGGAGAAGAAGAGGAGGAGGAGAAGAAGAAGAAGAAGAAGAAGAGGAGGAGGAGAATAAGAAGAGAAGAAGAAGAAGAAGAAGAAGGAAAGAAGAAGAAGAAGAAGAAGAAGAGGGAGAGAGAGAAGAAGAAGAGAAGAAGAGAAGAAGAAGAAGAAGAAGAAGAAGAAGAAGAGGGAGAGAGAGAGAGAGGAGAAGAAGAGGAGGAGAAGAGGAAGAGAAGAAGAAGAAGAAGAAGAAGAAGAAGAAGAAGAAGAAGAAGAGGGAGAGAGAGGGAGAGAGAGAGAGAGTGAGGGACTCTTTGAAGGAACATGTTCCTCTTCCCCTCCTTAGAGGGTGACCATACGTGTTGCTCTTCACTCCATCTTTCAGTGAGTTTAATACTCCATCTTCCTGCGAGTTTAAACCCATCGCAATTGAAAGGAGTCACCCCTATACCCCATCTCTCTGACGAGAGAAAATAGTGATTTATAGAACGAAAGTATGGCCCCCAAACGAAGAGGGATATATCAGTAGTAATCCCGCTTCCAACAATGGAGCCACCGCCCAAGGCATTTCTACAAATACGAATACAACGTCAGGTATGGATAATTCATATCCGAATATCTAGGTACAACTTTCCATCTCCACTATTCATTGAGGCATATGTATGCGCATGAATTCAATTCAACAAGTATCTTGAATTTATCTTTTTCGATAATTAACGAACTCATAGGGGATCATAGGATAATTCTTTCCGCAACCATAGATGGCTTCACATAGATTTATGCGAATGGCGCATTGAGGTTTGCACAAACCATATACTCAAATACCTTGCACCCCAGTGCTACGCGACAAAGTTATACATGGAATAAAGAACATATAAGGTTACTTAAGGGTTATGCACAAAGTTATACATGTTATAAAGAACATATAAGGTTACTTAAGGGTTATGCACATAGATGATGCATGCATGGGAATGATTGTATGACACATACATCGAATTGACCTTGCATTAAAGTCTTGCTAATATCACGAGCTACTAGTTCATTGGGTTCTTGAAGTTATGCCTAGCAAGTGCAAATAACAATCATTAGGATTATACCTATGATTCCTTGAGATTCATTTGATAATGAATATGTTTATCAATCCTATTTGGGGTTAGGTAAGATGCAACAACAACCTTAGGGCAAGTGAAGAGCTCAAGGACTAGGAAACCCTAAGTCAAAGGAATGCCTTTGTACTTGTTGGGGAAAAGGTTGAGATGTCGATCAAAGTAAGTGATCAATAGAATTTATATCTTCATTGTTGTGTGAGACCTTGCCATGTGTCTTAGGCAACATGTTAAGCAAATTTTGCATGCAACTGCTTAGATCCCAAGGGGGAGAGCAAGTATGCAAGGGATGGGTTATCACGACTATTCTTGCAATGTTTGGAAATGAGTACCATTTTTTTGTTGATTGATCAAATAACATCCTAAATGCTCTTGCATTAAATTGACTGTTGGTGGATGATTACTCCAAGTGCTTGTATTTGATGGTAAATGAGTGTCGGGGTTTGTGATGAGAAATTGCCATGAGGATAAAGGAATGTTTTCTTGGAAAATGATATTAGGATGATTGCCTTGATTGTGCTTGGTTCTTAATTGGATTAATTAAGGAAGGATATTTTGCGCGGGTGGATCATTTCCAAGGTCATGCCACATTTCAACCCGAGAGGGCACTGCTCAATTCATGGGCCGAAGGTCGAGTGGTGAAAATGCCAACTATGGAAAGTGTGTCTCACTCCTAAGTCACTTGGGGTCAGTGGAGCTTTGGACACCCCTTACCGAGTTGAGAATGGAGCTGTAGATTGCTATGAACCCAACATCTAGAGGCATTGGAAGATCCTATTCTAGATAAAGGATGGAAATTATGGTGCCATGTGATTTGGAATGGGTACTTTTATTGGATAGAAGGGATACATAATTTCTCCTGTATGGCACGATACAAAGACTAACTTGAAGATAAGTTAAGGAACTTGTTTGTCAAAGGATTGCTTGCTCTGTATTCGTGTCTGTACTTAAATTATGTGAATGAACCCTGCTCCCTAAAAGGCTTAATTAAGGAAGCTGATTTTGAATGTCACATATAAATGTGATAGAACCTAATTAGAAAACTAAAGCTATCAAGGGAAGCGGTTGGGCAAAACCCCTGATAGGCAAGGTCGTCCCAAAGAACTAGGAGGCTTCTCACAAGGTTTTACCATCGTTTGACCTTTAGGTATGGTTAGGTTAGAAACCGATTCATGTCGTTTTAGGGGACTGAAATGGGACTATGCCCTATGGGCAGAGAGGTTGAGCAGCGCATCCCTCTCATTTCCCAATTCTCCTTAAACCAAGTGCGATACAGATTTGCTTCGGATTGGGTATCTTTGCGTAAAGTAAGATGTCCAAAACCGATGCTAGAATGCTATTAGGAGAGCCTGACCACTAGGAACCCGGATATCATGTCGATCCTAATGGTTTCGGCCACGAATGTTCTGTTGCGAGGTGGACTCGGGAAACCCTAAGCGATAAACCTTGGAATATTCCATGGGAGTGCCAGGCGACGAAACTTAGATTCGTTTCTCGATGGGCCACTAAAACGTGCTTGGATAGCCGATAGGCGGGGCATGTTACAAATTGACCCAAATGTGCAACCCAAAGATGAAACATTAAATATCTTGTATGCCTAAGACTTCAATAAGCAAATCCAAAAAGCTTTTGCTTCTAATGACTTGTCTAGTAATAGTATAGACCCACATTACAAAAAAAACCCATATATTATAATAGATTCAGTTGAAGAAAAATTTAGGAAAATGAAAGTAATCCACTAAGTTGGCCCAAAAGAACCAAAGTGATGACACTAGTGATTCCAATTTCGATATGAAGGAAGAATCCAACAATGAAGAAACTGACTCAAAGGAAGAGAAAAAAAAAACCTTGCAAGAGTAAGAAGGAAAAGGGTAAGAAAACCTTAGAGAGCGCTAGAAAAAAAGGTCCAAAATCTATTTTACACACAATGCAATAACTCTTGCCATATTTAGGTTGAATGTAGCCTAACCACCTTGGAATGATACTCTCACTACATTTCGTATTAGATTTTAACTTGACCGAATGGATACGTAGAAGCTAGGAAAGGATTTTGTTAACCCCAAGTCAAGAAGGTGGAAGAATGAATGAAAAAGCGAGAAGAGGATGAAAAAAGAGCAAAGACACGTAGGCGGCCTCTAAAGCTAAGCTGGGGCCAAAAGCGTAATTTTAAATGAAAGGCGCCTCAAAAAACTCCAAAAGCTCATGTAAAAAAGCACCAAGCTCCCTCCTGTGCCAATTATAAAGTATTAGATGGGTGTAGGCTAGAGGAATAAGGCTAGAAGAGGAAAATAGAGAAAGGACCTTGCCACAATGGCCTGTCATATAAAAGAAAGGGATGGGTGCCCATGGGAATTTAGGGTTTTGTATATAAAGTTCAAAAAGTGAATGGAAACTCATTCTTTGGTGTGTGGCTAACAAGAGCTCTCTTTCTCTTCTTCTCTTCTTCTCTTCTTCTCTTCTCCTTGCTTGTGTGTGCTCTTGAGAGAGGGAGTGTGAGAGTGTGAGAGAGTGAGTGTGTGGGAGTGAGGGATCAAGAGGGTGAAGATCTTCACCATCTCCTCCTCTCTTCTTCTCTTCTCTTCTCTTCTCTTGTGCGCGTGGCTATGGTGGATGGAGCTTGGAGATGGAGGAGGCTTGAGGATGC
Source organism: Lygodium microphyllum (assembly GCF_053477565.2). Lineage (NCBI taxonomy): Eukaryota > Viridiplantae > Streptophyta > Polypodiopsida > Schizaeales > Lygodiaceae > Lygodium > Lygodium microphyllum. The sequence continues at coordinate 38,809,665 of NC_141157.1, read as the reverse complement.
TTGAGCTGGCATCTAGGATCGTGGAGCTACCAGTGTGTGCGAGAGAGAAGGAAACTCAAATCGACATCAAGGTAAGCTCACTACACTCGTAGGATCGATGCCACGTCGGCTAGGTGAGAGATAGCCATTAGAGCTTGCTTGGAATGCTTGAAACAATAAGAGGTTCCTGGGTCTTGGCGGTTGAGCAAAAGCTCTCACATTTTGGTTCCATTGCCGAGACCAACGGATTCAAGCTTGAGCGCTTGCGCACCTCATATCGAGCATCGAAGTAAGGGATTCATCCCCAAAACAGAGCTTAAGATAGGTAGGAAGTTTGGGTGTTTTGATCTTTGAAACAAGTAAGTATTTTGGGTTACTTAGTTTGTTTGATGATTGGAAAACATGGAGAAATCATTTCAGTTTGTTGCTTTCGATTCTTGTTGCATTTAGTGTAGGATAGGATTAGGAAATCGAATCGGAAAGGGTAGGGTTTACTGTTGCAAAACAGGGCATGAATCATGCAAAAAATGGCAAAAAACTTGCTTGGGATGCTTAATGTTGGCAAGTGAGTGATTGGGAGCATCAAAACCTTACCCAGGAGGGGGTTTAAGAGCCAAGAGGCCAAGGGAGAGCTCATTTGTAACCATTGCAAAGAGAGAGAGAGAGAGAGAGAGAGAGAGAGAGAGAGAGAGAGAGAGAGAGAGAGAGAGAGAGAGAGAGAGAGAGAGAGAGAGAGAGAGAGAGAGAGAGAGAGAGAGAGAGAGAGAGAGAGAGAGAGAGAGAGAGAGAGAGAGAGAGAGAGAGAGAGACCGCAAAGATTCGATTCGATCTCGTCATTGGAGAGCCTACCGCTCACCTCAGGTATACCAATCACTTCCCTTTGTACCTTAGTTAGGATCTGGAAGTTTGTGCTTGGAGTGATGGTCTAAATCATGAGATTTGATTGAAATCGTCGTTGCGAGGCATTTGTCGTGCCACGTTCGGCTCGTCTGAGCGGCCATTTTTGGGCCGAGTCCTAGACTTGACCCTTGGCCCCTACCATTTGGTCGGCTCGACCACCCTAATTGGCCCTCAGCCCATAGTATACTCGGCCCGTCCGAGTGATGGCACTCGACCCCTTGACCAACTCGGCACTCGGCCCGGAGTCCACTCGGCCCCATTTACTAGCTCGGCTCTCAGCCCAAGACCTGACTTGGCCCATCCGAGTGACTGTAGTCAGCCCTTGGCCTGCAAAAGTTTGGTCCTCAGACCAGTGCGATTCGGCCAGTCTGAGTCACCCACTCGGCCCCTGCAATTTGGACCAGTTGGGCCAAGTGTGAATTTGTCTCAACTTTTCAGAAATTTGACTTGACCCGGCTGGAGCTCAGCGCGCAAACTGCCGTAAGCCCTCCTGATGTTCAAAACTTGATTTTGGCATGTGGAATAGACAAAATCGTAAGGTGCAGCCGCTTAGCAGCTTGAGTGGGTTGTCGGGAGACCTAGAGACCTAGAGACCTAGAGGCAACCCGCTGAGCCATAAAACCCTGATTGGACCAAAAAACGAGCAAGGCAATGTAACAGAAAAGCCCTAAATCCCGTCAAGACGGCCAGAGAATTGATCGACAAAGCCTATCAAGCCCAAAACGAAGCGAAGGTGTGTAAGACGCTTAGAGGCTGTTTGCTACACTCACCTTGAATTTCCACACTTGAAGTGCACTTAAGAAAAACTGAAAGCCTGATCGAGCATAAGTGCACTAGAAAGAAAACACGCACTGAGTGTAGATAAATTGAGGACTATATTTAATAAGTCAAGGAACTCACTCAGATAAACCACTCAAGGAACCCACCAATAGGAGAGAACCCACAGACGGAGACAAACCATCAACACGCGAAGTAGGACCAAGCAAGCGGTGCCAACAAAGTGGATTTGACAAACCTACTCAGCCTGATCGATATCTTGGTGGAGCACGAGAACTCGACTATGGCAGAAGAAAGCTCAGACCACAGGTCTAACGAGAAACTCGACTTAGGCATCTTCCTAGAGGCTATTCAGTAGGTAGCTGGTCAGCAGCTACGATGTGCACGCCCTGTATGAGCACCGCGGCCGGACATCAGATGCTATCATCTCAGACTTAGAAGAAGAGAGAAAGCTAGCCCAAAAGGCATTGCAAAGCATAGTCGAATACAATAGAGACCAATAGGCTAGGAGCCAAAGGCAAAGCACGGAGTTGCGTGAGATGCAATGGGTGCTAAAATTAGCCGGTAGAAATTGAATGGATCACGAGAGGGCCCTAGAAGGAGACTTAATGCTGAGCGAGCTTCTTATGAAGTGACTGCTAGACAACACCGCAGTAGAGCAAAGTGCCACACCATTGGCAACATCATTGCTGGCAGGATTAGGAGTAACCCAAGGCTCTAAGAGCCAGTATAAAATTCCAATAGTCGCAAAGCAGCTTGACAAGTACCAAACCCACAACGATCCATACAGCTTTGTAGAGCAGTTCGAGCAAGTTTGCGAAGCCAACGGCCTCAGCGACCTAACTCAGCGCTCTCAAGTGTTTGGGCTCTGCTTAGGTGACAAGGGTAGGACTTGGTATACAAGCTTAGATGCCGCAGAGTGAGCCAATTTTAATAGCCTCAAGAATCTCTTCATCAAGAGATTTGCCGAGCCTGGATACTTCGACAATCTGCTAGTACGACTGATGAATGTCAAGCAGAAGGAGAAGGAGGATATTCGCGATTATGTAACCCACGTGAGGATTCTCTTCAAGAGAATCCCTACGAGCGAATGACCGACTGAAAGAGTAGTTTCAATTGTATTCATCAGCAGAATTCGAAACGAGGAATTGTATAAGGCTTTGGTAGGCAACTCGAGCTTGCAGCGAGACACGCTAGCTAGGGTTTTTGAGGAGGCCATCAGAGTTGACGATCAGCTGAAAGAGCAAAGCTCTAGGAGCTCCAACTCAGAAGAAACCAACTCGTGAAGTTTAGAGAGAGAATTAGCCTCTAGTGAACGACTAGCCCCATCATCCCAAGATAAGGGGAAAGCCATCGAGATGAACCAAGACTTGGCTGATGTCAAGATGGAGATAGCCAAGCTGCAAGACATGTTGAGATGACCAACACGCCCACATGTCCAATGCGTGTACTGTGGCGGAAACCACTTGCCAGTCGAGTGTCAAGACCCTAGGTCGAGACCTTGCGCTAACTACGACAGGTTCGGTCACGACATCGCGCACTGTGTTCCCGCAGCACAGAGGAGCGGAAAATGGAAAAAATGGAAATAGCAAAAAAGGCGCAGGATAAAAGCAGAAAAATGCGCCTTGACTGTTAGCCAGTCCCTGAAAAATTCAAATGTTTGGGCATGACCCTCAGAAAGCTTCGGTGTCGGCCCGAGGCAACAAAAGAATTAAAATGCGAAAGCGCCCCCAAATCTTCGTAAGAGAGTGCCAGGCTCGCTCCTGTGCAAAGTGTACGCATTAGCCGGGAATAGGATAAATTAGAATGGTGGGAAATGGGAAAAAGGGCCTAGGCTACGGCCGGCCATGTAAGAGAGGGAAAAGGGGATGACCTCCCAAAAAGGATTTAGGGCTTTGTATATAAAGTTGAAAAGTGAATGAGAAGCTCATTCTTTGGTGTGTGGCAAAAAGAGTCTCCTTCTTCCTCTCTTCTTCTCTCCTTCTTGCTTGTGTGTGATCTTGAGAGAGGGAGTGTGAGAGTGTGAGGGAGTGAGTGTGTGTGAGAGTGAGGGATCAAGAGGGTGAAGCTCTTCACAATCTCCTCTTCTCTTCTTCTCTTCTCTTCTCTTCTCTTCTCTTGCACATGCGGCTATGGAGGATGGAGCTTGGAGATGGAGGAGGCTTGAGCTAGCATCAAGAATCGTGGAGCTACAGGAGTGCAAGAGAGAGGAGGGTACTCGATCGAGCATCAAGATAAGCTCACTACACTCGTAGGATCGACGGCTCGTCGGCTAGGTGAGAGATAGCCATTAGAGCTCGCTCGGAACGCTTGAAACAATAAGCGGTTCGTGGGTCTTGGTGGTTGAGCGAAAGCTCCCACATTTCGGTTCCGTTGTCGGGACCAATGGATTCAAGCTTGAGCACTTGCGTGCCTCACATCTAGCATCGAAGTAGGGTACTCATCCCCGAAACGGAGCTTGAGATAGGTAGGAAGTTGGGTGTTTTTAATCTTCAAAAAAAGTAAGTATTTTGGGATATTTTGGTTGGTTGATGATTGGAAAGCATGGAGGATCTATTTCAGTTTTTTGCCTTCGATTTTCGTTGCATTTAGCGTAGGTTAGAGTTAGGAAATCGAACCGGAAAAGGGTAGGATTTACTGTTCGCTAATGAGGCCTAAGATCGACAAGAGAGTGATTGGGGGCGTCAACGCCACATTTGGGAAGGCATATAAGAGCCACGAGGCCAAAAGAGAGCTCATTTGTGCCATTTTAGAGAGAGAGAGAGAGAGAGAGAGAGAGAGAGAGAGAGAGAGAGAGAGAGAGAGAGAGAGAGAGAGAGAGAGAGAGAGAGAGCTAGAGAGCTCTAGCCTATGTGATTTGATCGCATCACCGATGCACTTACTGACCCGTTCAGGTATATGAATCCCTTCCTCTATCCCCCTAGATAGGATCTGGAGGGTTGTGCTTGGTATGATTGGGTAAATCCCAAGAATCGAGCAAGATCGACATTGCATTGTTTCCGTCGCACCGCGTTCGGTCCGTCCAAGCGGTGGCTTCTGGGCCGAGTCCCAGAATTGGCCCTCGGCCCCTTACCATTCGGCCACTCGGCCCAAAAACTTAGTCGGCCCTCGGACTGTCCGAGGCAACTGTCCGAGTCAACCCACTCGGCCGTCCGAGTCAAAGCTCTTTGCCACATGGCACATCCGCCATTCGGCTCGTCCGAGGGACTGGTCTGAGTCCCGAATTCGAAACTCGGCCACACTCGGGATTCAGCCCTCGGCCAAGCGCCGTTCGGCCCGTCCGAATTACCCTGTCCAAACCTGCCATTCGGCCCGTTCGAATAAAAATCGTCCGAGTCAAATCTGGAGATTCGGCCCTTGACCCCGTGCCTCGGCCCGTCGAAGTGACCCACTCGGACCCTGCAATTCGGACCAGTTGGTCCGAGTGTCACTTTTTGTCAAATCTATCAAAAATTTGACCCGACCCGGCAAATACGCATTAGCGCAACTTGTCGAAACCCTTCGGGCACTCGGAACTTGATTCTGGCACACGTGATAAGAGAAATTGTAGTACACAGCTGCTTAGCGGTTAGCAGTAGATAGTTGAGGGACCCAAAGACTCGGACGCGAGCCGTTGAACCGTAAAACCTGATCGACACAAAGCGAACAAGGCAACATACAAGGAAACCCTAAACCCTAACTAAACGGCCAGAAAATGGACCTACAAGCCTATCAGGCCCAAAATGAGCAAGAGTGAGTAAGACGCTGGGGAATTGCTTGCGGCACTCACATTGAATTTCCATACTTGAAGTACACTTAAGAAAGCTGAAAGCCTGATTGGGCATAAGTGCACGAGAAACAACACACTCACCGAGTGACCATAAATTGAGGCTTGTATTCAATAATCAAAGGAACTCACTCAGATAAATCGCTTAAGGAATCCACTAGTAGGAGAAGACCCCAAGACTTAGACAGGTGCCTAAGTGCCCTACTAGTAGGACCTGGAGAAGGCACGAAGACACAGAAAGCAACAATATAGAGGATTGGACACTGTCGGAGTGTCAAGATTGTGGGAGAGAAGGAAGGAGTCTCACTTGTAGCTTTCTTACTTGCACAATGGGGGAATACACACAAAGGTAGAGGCTGAAAACAGTTTTTCTCTTCTTAGTTGTGTAAGCAAAAAAGAACTCTCATACAAAGAAATAGAAGAACCCTATATATGGGTCTCAAACCAAACTCAACTAACTAAGGTGGCATACTAACTGAACCACAAACTAGAGTAGATAAGGATAGCTGCGCCCAAGAACCGCCGTAAGGAGACCCAGCTGTGCAGAAAGAAAAGCCGCCTCTAAAGAGAGATGCAAAAAGCTGGTGGAGGATGCCAGACAAAAACTGAGAGCCAAGCCAGCCGTGCTACCGTCCGCGCCTCTCCCTCCGTGCCCAGATGATCTTCCCGTAGGATTCCACGCAGAACTGGTGGTATGGGAGGTACAGGAACTAGGAAAGGATCCATTCCCCTTTAGTTTCCTCCTACCCAACAGTCTGCGGAGGGTCCTGCCGCTCAAAGTGATGGACGAGGTGATCACGGTCGGTGGCCGGTTGGGGAAAAAATGGCTGGAAAAGCGGGAAAAGACCCCAACCTCTTGGGGCACAGGAGCATCCGACTACTGGCAAGATAAGGTTTTTGAAATCCCCCACACTGTACAAAACTGCAAGATCCAACCCCTGTGCAGGAGGCGAGTATGCGACATAAGCATGCTCGCCTGGATGGCGTTTTGTAATACCCTGCCATTCGAGCGGAACGACCCTACCTACATGGCGTACCCTCGAAGGATAGGGGTAGATTTTGATGCCACCCTCCACGGGCGGTATGAATTTCCCATTATTTATAACTCCACTATAGTATCCCCTAAGCACGCCCTTCTTTTTACTGTAGAAAGCCTAGATGAGTCTATGATGCGCTTCCTGGCAGACTTCTCCTCCTGTCCTGACCCCACTTTTATAACCACTTGTAATTATCTTAGGTTACTTAGGCTACTTCTTAAGCAGGACCCGACTCCACAAGAGCGGGGCCTGCCTCCCCTATTCTTTGACCCTAACGCTATAGATAACTGCACCATGGCTCGTCTCATGATGAGGGCTAGTCTCCTTCCCTCTTTTTGCCTAGCCCTCCTAGAAGACATGAACGACAGCCAATTCACTAGATGCAACCACCCCTTCCTCTCCACCACCTCCCTTCATGTACGCATGAATCTGAAAGATTACATGCAAAGTCGCCAGTTTTTGAGCAAGTCTATCCAACCCCCTTCTTCTCCTCATTCTAATCAAGACAATTAGGCCTATGTATCATTTCAAAAAAAAAAAAAAAAGAGAAGAAGAAGGAGAAGCACCACAGTCACTGCACCTAGGGTTCTCCCTAGCCCCCTCCCCCCACTTCACGCTTAGGGCACATCAAGGGCAGGACTTTCAGACCTGTCACCCTAAGACTCGCACCACACCTCCAACGAAGCACAAACTGGTTTCTCAAGTGTGAGACGTTACCAAGGGCTTACCCAAGGTTAGACCCATCTCCCAGTTCCACTGCCACAAGCACCACACACTACATGGCGAGCAGACACACCCCTTAGGGAGTGCATAACTTTTCTTGCAGGTTATGTTCGACTCTCAAGAAATGGCTACCCGCGGAAGAAGATCACCCACGGCACCCTCTAATGACCCAAACCTCCTTTCATGCGCTGGCATCCAGCCATCTGCCTACTGATGGCCACCATGATTGAACCAAGTCAGGGTAGAACTGCCATTGGCATAGATCTTGGAACCTCATCGTCTGAAGATCCATGCCCAACGCCTCAAGATCCACGGATCGCTTATTGATTCCACAAGCCTGAAGACCTTCAACTCAAACTGAAAACTTTCAACTCAAAGACAAGGATCTTCAATCAAAGCCACGGGTTTTCAAGACAAATAGCGTTCGGGGGGGTTTCTCCAGAATAAATCCCTCCAATACCATCCTCCTAAGGGATTGTTTATTGCTTCAAGCGTTTCTGATACTCAAAAGACAACTGGCTACATAAGGGGCGCCACAACAAGGTGAAAGATGCCGAGTATCTTCATGGAGCCTAAAGCACACTGGAATCTTTCCTGGTCATCGTCCCCAACCTCCATCACCTATCATTCCCCCAACCACCCACCTACCTGTTCCGCCTAACAGCCGACCTAACTAGCCACTACGTCCCACCGCAGTGCCATGGGAATGGCACTTGGCTAGGAGGGGGATAATGTTACCGTGTTCCCGCAGCACAGAGGAGCGAAAAATGGAAAAAATGGAAATAGCAAAAAAGGCGCAGGATAAAAGCAGAAAAAGGCGCCTTGAAAAGCCAGTCCCTGAAAAATTCAAATGTTTGGGCACGACCCTCAAAAAGCTTCAGTGTCGGCCAGAGGCAACAAAAGAATTAAAATGCGGAAGCGCCCCCGAATCTTCATAAGAGAGTGCCAGGCTCGCTCCTGTGCAAAATGTATGCATTAGCCGGGAATATGATAAATTAGAATGGTGGGAAATGGGAAAAAGGGCCTAGGCGACGGCGGCCATGTAAGAGAGGGAAAAGGGGATGACCGCCCAAAAAGGATTTAGGGCTTTGTATATAAAGTTGAAAAGTGAATGAGAAGCTCATTCTTTGGTGTGTGGCAAAAAGAGTCTCCTTCTTCCTCTCTTCTTCTCTCCTTCTTGCTTGTGTGTGCTCTTGAGAGAGGGAGTGTGAGAGTGTGAGGGAGTGAGTGTGTGTGAGAGTGAGGGATCAAGAGGGTGAAGCTCTTCACCATCTCCTCTTCTCTTCTTCTCTTCTCTTCTCTTCTCTTCTCTTGCGCGCGCAGCTATGGAGGATGGAGCTTGGAGATGGAGGAGGCTTGAGGATGCTTGAGCTAGCATTAAGAATCGTGGAGCTACCGGAGTGCAAGAGAGAGGAGGGTACTCGATCGGGCATCAAGGTAAGCTCACTACACTCGTAGGATCGACGGCGCGTCGGCTAGCCATTAGAGCTCGCTTGGAACGCTTGAAACAATAAGCGGTCCATGGGTCTTGGCGGTTGAGCGAAAGCTCCCACACAGTCGACCTGCCGTTCTCGGATCATGAGGCATATGAGCAAGCCATCCAGATGATGAGCAAGTCTGACGGCATGCCCTCCGTACAAGTTTGCATGATGGCAGGAACCCTTCGTGGGAGACCTAAGTCCGTCACCTTCTAAGTGCCAAACAACAAGAGAGAATTCCAAGAGGTTCTAGAATACTTAACGAACAAGCTAGCTGACAATCCAGCAACAAACTTCAAACCACTCTAGGATCTCTTAGTAGGCAAATCCAAGTGGTAATGGACCAGGGTGCATGACTTAAACCTTATGCACAACTGGGCCCTAGTCCCTGATCAACGACAAGAGATATACCAAGGCCTAGGAGACGATGAGCAGTTTGACGCACAGGACTCTAATAACAAGTACGAAGACTGCCAATCCTTCAGTGTGATGAAAGTGAGGGTGAGATAGACACTGTAGAATACGACACTGAGGGACATGAAATAGAACAAATACGGGAAAAATCCAAGCCACAGAAAAAGAGTGTCTTCAGGATAGAGCGAGGGGTCATGCACATGGATTGTGATTGCGCTTGGTTAGAACGCATAGGAGCCATAGACCTTGAGCAAGCAGGCCTAGCCCAACCGGGAGCGACACCATTACTTAGGACAGAATCACCATCTGAACTGTGACCACTAGGGGAGATCACCTCTTTTAGCGAAGACGGCAAGTTTTACTCTGAGTCGGGGGTAAGTTCGGATAGCGACCCAGAAATACCTAGGCCGCCCAAGACTCGACGCACCAACGGGGACCTACCCGTCCACCTGAGGCACAGACGATTGAAGCAAGAAATGGCGAAACAACCCAGGGACACATGAATAGACGAACAATGTAAACCATGGGACCTCCATAAAAGATTTACAAAATTCAAGAAAGAAGACAGGGTAGTGATCCTGTTGGGTGCCAACAAACGACAAGGGCAAACGAGTGAACCAATTGAGGGACTAGCCAAGGTCAAGGAGGTGAACCTAGCCCAGGAAGGAGAGACACCCCGACCAGCCTTCATTACCGATGACTTGACTGAGGAAGAAGAAATGAGTCTTGTCGCTCTCTTGCGAGAGTACGTAGACGTATTTTCTTGGTCCTTGGAAGAGCTTAAAGGGGTAGATCTGAGTGTAGTGACTCATAATATACCCATGACACCAGATGCAATGCCGGTGAAGCAGCGGACCATACCCAATGAATCCAAAACACGTGCTATCAAGGAAGAGATTGAGAAGTTGATGAGAGCGGGACTCATTTATGAAATTGAGCACACGGATTGGGTATCACCCATAGTCATCGTGATGAAAAAAAACAGAAAAATTAGAGTGTGTCAATTACAAGAAGGTGAACGTTGCTACTAAAAGGGACAATAACCCATTGCATACACCGAGCACATGCTTGAAAGAGTGGTGGGCAAGGAGGCCTACAGTTTTCTGGATGGCTTATCAAGATACAATCAGGTGCAAGTGCATCTTGTCGACAGGCACAAGACTACCTTCGCCACTAAGTGGGGTGTCTTTGCTTACATACTCATGCCTTTCGGGTTGACTAATGCCCCTGCCACTTTCCAACGCCTGATGTGCACCATATTTAAAGACATGCTTCGCAAAGAGTTGAAAGTCTTTGTCGATGACCTCTGCATTCACTCGACTTGGATGGAACACTTAGACAGACTCCAAGCAGTCTTTGAGTGGTGTCGCCTATATCGTCTCTCCTTGAACCCCTTGAAATGCTAGTTTTGGGTGAAGCATGGATGCATCCTAGGCCACTTGGTGTCGAAGAACGGCATTGCCATTGAATTCTCAAAAGTCAGGGTTATTGTTGACCTTCCACCCCTAATCAACTATAAGGGAGTCCAATGCTTCTTAGGCCATACAGGATACTATCAGTGGTTTGTGCTGAATTACGCATTGATAGCTAGACCTTTATACAAGTTGCTAATTGTCTTTGAATGGACTAAAGCATGCCAACTATCATATGAAGAGTTGAAGAAGGCTCTAACCACAGCACCAATTCTACGAGCCCCAGATTGGACCATCACCTTCCATGTGCATATCGATGCTTCTAAATTTGCTGTGGGGGTAGTGTTGTGCCAACTTGGTGAGCACAACCTAGACTATTCGGTGAGCTTTGCTAGTAGAAAACTCACTGAGACAAAAATAAACTACTCGACGATAGAAAGAGAGGGCTTTGGCCATGGTGTTTTCTGTGAAGAAGTTCTGGCATTATCTATTGGCTACACTCTTTACCTTTTTTGTGGACAATCAAGCCTTGCTATATCTAGTGAATAAACCTTGCACTACAGGACGCATAGCTCGATGGCTCCTTTTGCTTTTGGAGTTTGACTTCTCCGTGGTTGTACGAAAGGGAAAAAAACACTACATGGCCGACCATATGTCACGCATCCGCACAGGAGAAGCCGCTAGAGAAGGCATTATCGATGAATTGCCAAACGCGCATCTCTTTAACCTTTCCAGCGAGAGAGATTTATTCAAGGCCGATCTAATGCCATATTGGGTAGATGACATAGTCTAAGTGCTTGAGCACGGACTACCTGAACGCCCGATAGAGAAGGCAAGACTGAGGCGACTCATTCTCAAGATCCAACCCTACCAATTGATAGCAGGCCAGCTGTATCACCTAGGGCAAGATGGATTGCTGTGCAGATGCGTGTGCGAGCATGAGATGCATGACGTGCTCTCAGAGGCACACAATGGAATTGCTGGTGGGCACTTTAGCGGAGACACGACAGTTCTAAGGTGCTGCAGTCTCAACTATGGTAGCCAACGCTGTTCCGTGATGTAGCATGATTTGTTAAGCATTGTGACGAGTGTCAGTGGAAAAAGGTCTCGATTTGCAAGGATCAAATGGAGTTAACCCTAATCATTGCATGACAACCCTTTGAAAAATGGGGAATCGACTTCATAGGACCCATCAACCCTGCTGCACAATATTTGTTGAGATATCGAGCTCCACTCGTGATACGCCAGGGTGACCGTTGTGTATTTATGTCACCGACGTGTCGGTTGCAGATGCGGTTGGTACACCGCCCATGAATAATAGCTACATGATAGCTATCCTTATCTATTCTAGTTCGTGGCTCAGTTAGTATGCCACCTTAGTTAGTTGAGTTTGGTTTGAGACCCATATAGAGGGTTCTTCTATTTTCTTTGTACCAGAGTTCTTTTGGCTTACACAACTAAGAAGAGGAAAACTGTTTTCATCCTCCACCCTTGTGTGTCTTCCCCCATTGTGCAAGCAAGAAAGCTTCAAGCGAGACTCCTTCCTTCTCTCCCACAATCTTGACAATATTCTCAGGCCAAATACATCATTGTGGCCACAGACTACCTAACGAAGTGGGCAGAGGCAAGAGCAACACGAAAGAACGATGCTCGAATGACTACCAAGTTCTTGTGGGAGCATGTGATCTCATGATTCGGATGCCCCATCAAACTAGTCAGTGTGACCAGGGCACACTCTTGATCAATGAAGTGATAGCACATCTCCTGTCCACCTTCCTAATTATCCATCGAAAATCCTCTCCATATTACCCTCAAGCAAACGGCCAGACAAAATCCACAAATAAGATTCTTGTTAATGTCCTAACCAAGGTAGTCTCTGCCTCGCGCAGTGACTAGGATAACAAGCTGATGGTAGCCTTATGGGCTTACCGCATAGCTTATAAAACGGCTATTGGCTAGACCCCCTTTAGGTTGACCTACGGAACCGAAGCAATTCTCCATGTAGAATTCTTCGTGCCTAGCCTACGAATTGCACTTCAAGAGTGATGGGAAGGAAAGGAGGCATGGACACAACGCCTAGTTGAACTTGAACGCCTCTCGGAGACTTGCCTTCTAGCCACTCATGCATTTATATGTGAGAAGGAACGATGTAAGAGCTGGTTTGACAAGCACATCAAGCAACGTGACTTTGAACAGGGCGACTTAGTGCTCCTATACTCAGTTAAGGGGCATAAGCAAAAAATGAAGTTTAGGGTTCTTGGACCTTTCAAAGTTTGTGCAATCAGCCGAACGGGTAACGTCAAGCTCGAGACTCTAGACAGTGAGGGAATAGGCTTCTTCAATGGTAGTCGTATCAAGAAGTACTATCCTCTTGCGCATCCTTTGCATGAGCCACCAATGTTGGAACTGCCTATCAAAGTATGAGTAGCCACCATCACCGAAATCGATGATGAGGATGAGGAAGCCATATAACCCGCATACCTGCATATCACGGTCACTGCCAATCGAACATATGTCTTCAATGCCTTGATCAACGAGGGAGTAGACTTCAATGTCTTGACTCACGATCATTGGACCCAACTTGGCAAACCACCACTACAACCCACTAATGCCAAATTAAGCCCATATGGGGGCTGCTCATACGCACTTCTCGGCAAGTGCAGGGCCACCATTTCTATGAAGTTTGAGACTGTACCAATGATCTTCTACGTGCTGCCAGACGCCAAAGACATAGGCACGGAGTTGCTGCTAGGGAGAACCTTCAAAAAGCAAACTCGTTGCAACGTTGATTATGAGTTGCAGTGCATCCACCTCGCCATAGGCAACGTTCGCATTTTTACAGCTTTCAGCATGGGCTGTGCGACCTCACCACAATCTGCAAGGCCACCGGTAGAAATATTAGTAGCCAAATCTAAGGAGGGGATAGTGCTCGGTCACCACCCACCAACTCTCAAGAACCGCTACTCATGGCAGCAAAAGCTAAGGCCCAACAACCTAGGTTTCAATGGAAGCCTAAACAACCGCAACCGCCGCCTAGGAGTCGACGCACACATCCTCATAAGACTCAAAGCTCTAAACCTAGGTAACCAAAGCGCAGTCACAAAAATCAGTGCATGATCAAGCAAAGGTGGGTCCCTAAAGCCCTCTTGCATATGCAAGGCTACTATGAGGGGAATGCCTGGATATGGATCCCTAAAGCCCACACGGCCAAGGGTACCACTCGTACGCCGCCCTCAAGCTTAATCACCCCAAGCCCCATAGAACCTCAAAACCATAAGCCGCAGTGCTTTCCAGACCCACATCCATCAAGCTCATTCACGCACATGCCCAAGAGAGTGTTAAAGATGTGAGATCTAGAGCATGGCAAACTGGGGAAGCTATGGAGGATGGAAGATGAAGAGAGAACTCATGATGAAATTGACAAAGAAGAAAACTGTTATTACATAAGTGAAATAGGTTCCAAGATTGAGGCTTGGACTCATAAAGACATTCTTGTGTAGTACTGACAATGACACATACATTTGATAGAAAGAGACAAGTACTATTGCATTATTATCATATGAAAGTGATAGTTCAAGTACATCATTATATAGAGTTCTTTGCTAGCACTTAACATCCACTGTGCATATGGGATTTTGTCTCTCTTCTTAGAATGGACAACATGTTCCTAGCCTAACTGCTCCATACAAAGGGGCATACATAGGGTGTGATTGGTAGATTCTCAACACCCCTCCTCAATCACGACCTGAAAGTACAAAGTGTATAGAGGCTTTAGTGAGAGCAGCACCTGCAAAGTGTGGGCATACCACAAACATGGCAAAACAGCAGAGGCTATTGTAGAAAAAGGCTAAGTGTGGGTACCATAAACATGGTGGACATCCAGAGGCTGTAACAGGGGCCTCATAAAGTGTACAGAGGCTGTAGTACAAGGCTACATGAGGAGTTTTTACAAGCTTATGAAAGGAACATTAAGGCAGGTACAATGCTTTTAAAATAGAAAATGAGAGACAAGGACCGATAGGCCCTTGTGGTCTTTTTCAGCATCTGCTATTTCTTTGTTAGCATGGAAAATCTTCTTGTCTTTCTTCTCTTCTTCATGATCTTCTTGGTCTACTCCTTTATTGACTTTGCTTGTAGCATTTTTGAGTTTGCTCTTCCAGTTGTCCCCCTCAAGCAAAGTGGTAGACATGTCTTCAAAATCTTCAAATGGATTTATTGATTTCTCTTTGGTGTAGGCAGCTCCATTTCCTTCTGCAGGTAGAGTAAGAACATCTTCTATGTCATGTAAATAAGCAACACAAGTCATGTTACTCTTCATGAAGTGTATCCACATAGAAATTTTCTTGATTGTCATTGATATGACCAAGAATCAGCTTCAAATATGAGATAAATCAGTAAGAGTGTTGTACTTAAGTGTATCAAAGGATACAAGAAGAATAGTGTCAAATAACACTTGATAAGTATCACTAGATACTGTTCTTGATGAGCCTGATGTTGATTCTTGAGCTGCTTGATTTCTTCAACTCTTTCAAATCTTCCAAGCACAAATCTCCCCTCCTTGATGTAATTTGATGAGAAATCCTTGTTAGAATCTTCAGTGTTCAGTCAAATATGAGTGGTAAAGGATCCTTGAGCCAAAAAATAAAGTAGAGATGAAGCTTTGATGTTGTGGCTATGGTGGCTTGGACTTCAGTTCTTCCAAATATTCAAGATCTCCCCTCCTTGACGATTTTATGAGAAAGTTGATTAGATCAGAGTGGCAAGGGCTTTGATGACTCCAGAGAAGTGAGAAATTCAAGTGAAATGAAAGCTTGAAGTAGAAAAACTATGGCTTCCACAATAGGGTTCTAAACCTGACTGGTTTTTTCAATGTAGCAGCGCGGAGAAGTAGGCATTTGACGATCCCTCTGAGTGGAAGAAGGTTTAGATATGGCTCTTCAAAAGCCCTATGGTCGCAGGACTGTTTGCAGCCAACGCTGATCACACAGAGCATACAACCAGTAATTTGCACAGTTCTGAACAGCGAATAGGAAAACAGGCAATGCCGGGGCAGAGAGCATGTAATGTTGATCTATATCATGATGCAGTGATGTGCCTTGAGCAAAGGAAGAAACCACCATAAGAAAATGTCAGCTATCTCCGCCTGGATGAGGAGATCAAGAAGCTCCAAGTGAGCTGGGTCGTGTTGGCTATGGAGGACACCCAAAGCAGAAGTTGAGAAGATTGACAATGCTAAGCTCTAGGTGTGCAATGCTTAGGTGTGAGGTGCCAAGGAGGAGCGCCTTGTGTTGGGGAAGATTCCCCCAGAAGGAATCATGAAGAGATATGGTCTCTATGAGGAGATATGAGTGCTCAAAGTAGGGTATGTGCTATGTAGCTATGGCTGCCAAGTAGGGCAGTGAGAAGAAAGAGTAGGAGATGAGGTCCTAGACTTGGCCTGAGTGCTGGATTGAGCTCAAATTGAGCTAGATGAGAGTGAATTGGAGCTGGAGTAGCAGTGCCATGCCCGTCTGGGCTCTGATACCATGTTAAAGATGTGAGATCTAGAGCATGGCAAACTGCGGAAACTATGGAGGATGGAAGATGAAGAGAGAACTCATGATGGCATTGACAAAGAAGACAACTGTTATTACACAAGTGAATTAGGTTCCAAGATTGAGACTTGGACTCATAAAGACATTCTTGTGTAGTACTAAAAATGACACAAACACTTGATAGAAAGAGACAAGTATTATTGCATTATCATCATATGAAAGTGATAGTTCAAGTACATCATTTTATAGAGTTCTTTGCTAGCACTTAACATCCACTGTGCATATGGGAATTTGTCTCTCTTCTTAGAATGGACTGCATATGGGATTTTGTCTCTCTTCTTAGAATGGACTGCATCTTCCTAGCCTAGCTGTTGCATACAAAGGGGCATACATAGGGTGTGATTGGCAGATTCTCAATAGAGAGTCGAACAAGCCTATCGGCCTAAACGACAGACATAGTCACATGAGCCATCATCCGTTAGAGCCAATCCGACTACAATGATTCATTTTGAAGGCAGCAGTCCATCAGATGTAGCTGCTACTTCCCCAGCCCTAATCCAGGAGATCCAACCGCAACCTCAAGAACACTCGCAACCACAACTATTCATTGTCAAAGGCTCTAGTGCTATCAAACCCCAACCATCAGCATGTCTTAAACCCTCATATGAGCGGAAATCATTTTTGACACTGGCCTCAAATCTAGCGGAAGATACGGGGGATGACGTGGTTGATTGCATTAGATGACTAGATGCCACTTTCAGAGAGCTAGCTTTGAGCTACGACCGCTTGGACTTAGGCTTGTTGCCCAAACCTTTTGCAATCGAAATTCATACGATGCCTTGTTCTTGGGAGACGTTTGAACTTACCTTCGCAAAAGTAGCTAACTTCATTGAATTGCTCAAAAGAGAGATCTCTAAAGAGCAAGCCCTCAAACAAAGCCTCATCACGTCATATGATCAGTGAACCACTTCTGCCATCACCAACCAAGAAATTGCAGAATTATCAAAACTTGCTGCTACTGAATCCTCGTTCTTGAGGCTCTAGTACACTCTTAGGTTGCAATGGGAAGTTGAAGGGTGCCAAGTCATGACAAACGCTGAGCAGCACTGCGCAATCAAAACAACGGAGTATGACGCCACTTACATCGTGCCAACCTCATATAGAGTGTTAACCACTCTTCATGGCCGACCCCTGGAAGAGCACATGAAAGGACACCCTTATCTCGATCGCCTGTTGACTGAGGAAGAGCTACATATTGCTAGCCGTGTCGCTTCCGGTTACTTTCTAACATATGTTCTCACTTACGTCACACATGTGGGCACTCGACCTTTTGATCTAGACCGCGAAGCTAAGTTAGAATACAACCCCAAATTCTACACTTGGTTCCTACGTCGGTAACTTCTAGACCCATTGCACAATGCCCCTGACCTCCTAACCTTCAATCCTAGGAAGGATTCTTCTCGAGCTAGAAGGAGAGGGGGGTGAGGTCAAAACACATAAACACATAAACAACGAGCGAGGTAGGAAAAATGGCACGAGAACTTTGAAATAAAGGGCAAAAAGTTAAAGCATGAAGGGAAGATTCTACATTGGATTGGATTTTCATGTTTTCATTCAATAAACATATAGATTCTTTCTTTTTAATTATGAATTTTCCAGCGAATTATTAATTTGGAAGCACTAATGGAAACTTGGGATTATGACAGGAACAAAAGATGTCGCAGCAAGACCGCATCCACTGACTTCCTTTCACGGAGGAGGAAAGAATGCAATACCGCATCACTCTTGAAAGCCGCGCCTATAACCAGCTCAAGTTCCAAACCATTCATAACGTAGAGGGTGAGATGGCCAAGGAGGAAGCAACCAAGAGAGTCATCGAGGGTGAGATGGTCAAGGAGGAAGCGACCAAGAGAGTCATCGAGCAATGCAACCTCACCAAGTACCTTGAGAAATTTGTGCAAGAGCCTGACCACACGAAGTGTGTGGAGTTTCTCAGGACATACGACCCTGACAATGAGTGCGGCACCATCACGATAGGAAGGGGAGAAAATGCTAAACATGTACAGGTTTACTTAAACCCAACCTTGGTGGAGAAGGCGTTGGGACTAGAGCCGAAGATAGAGAAGAAGTAGAAGAGGGATGTGTATGCCATGCTGAAAATGAAAAAGGAGGATGTGCTAACTAATGATGGCATCAGCATCCAGGACATTCTTGATGCGGAAGCCATACTACAAGCAAAGCTAGTGCACACGCTCTTCTCCAACCAGTGCTACAATGCCTTAATGCATCAAATCAGCATGCATGTGCTGGAGAATGTAGCGACTCACACCTTGCATGAAGTCGACTGGAACGGATATGTACGCAAAACCATTGACCAGGTGGCTAAAGCACTAGCTTTAGGAAGTACACCAGTAGGAGGGGAGTCCCCAACTTCCAATGCCATGGAAAGAAAGAAGGCCTTGTTTATTGCCTATGGAAGCATTTTGACTGCGCTAATCCAGGAGGCAGTGAAGGAGACACAAGATGTAGAAGAAGGAGAAGGAGAAACGCCTAATAGGTCACCCCCTCACCAGGACCAGGAGAGGTCCGATGACAGGACCAAGAGTGATAAGGAAGGGCAGGAACAAGAAGAACAATCGGGCAAAAAGCAGGCCAAGAAACCCAAGAAGAAGATGGCACAAAAGAAAAAGAAGCAGGATGAAGGCCGCAAGAAGGAGAAAGAGGATTTGGAGAAGGCAAAAAGAGAATCCCTCAAGGAGGCCAAGGAGAGGGAGAAGAAGAAGAAACAGGAAGAAGAAAAAGCAAAGGAAGAAGTCAACAAGGCTAAAAAGGTGTCAAAACAGGAGGCCAAGAAGAAGAAAAGGAAAGAACAGGAAGAAAAAGAGAAATTGGAAGAAGAGTACAGGAAAACTAAAGAAGAAAGGCAAAGAAGAGCTGTTGAGAAAGAAGAGGAACTGAGAAGGAAGGAGGAGGAGGACTTGGCTGAAGCCACACGCCGATCCATTGAGCAGTAGAGAAGGGCCGATGATCT